>NC_042998.1:47343606-47363606 GCF_006345805.1 Octopus sinensis | reverse complement strand
ATATCTACTAACGTTCAGTGTCCCCTATAGCCACCAACACCAGCATCTTTCTACCCAACAAATAACATCATTACCAACATCACCACCCACATGATGAATCGTCACTGAAAATATTCTGAATCCACAGGAATTTCTTAAATATAGAAAAATTATTATGAAATTTGTCTTTGAGTATTTAAAAAGAAAGGAAAAAATACAAATATATTTTAGCTGCAAGTTTTACGTCTTTATTTGTTTCTTAAATGGAACCAGAGGACATTCTGAATTTTTTTCTCATCATTCGCTGATGTCCTTACTCCGCTAGAAATTTTCTTTGCACATTCCTTAAATCTTGTGAATAATCCAAATTATTGGAGTATTTTTGTTGCTACTACTTGTACTACTTGTTGTTTAGTCTCAGGTCCTCTTATCTTGTAGCCATGTGATTATGACCTTTTCAGCGGTGACCACCTCATTTTCCTTCAGAAACGACATATCTTAAACTATATTATCCAACGTGTCTTGCTTCTTTTGAAATAGTAGGGTGTAACTTGAGAGAGATTCGACTACCATTTCTAGAAATTCGAGCAACTATGTAGAAACCTTCTTACCTTAACTCGCTTTTGTTTTGTTGCTACCATTGATGTTGAGGTTACTAGATGTAATGTTACCAAAGAAATTACTGTATCAACCAACGAATTATTAATGGACGTAAAGCAGAATTTCTTGCAATAAACATTTGAAAACTCCCATGCATTCTATCTAATTTAAATTGATTAACTGTAATTTCTGTTGTCATTTCGACTTTTCAACACTCGAGGATATTTCAAATTCTCCCACTGTCAATTGGCAATTTTAATGTAAAAGTTTGTAGAGTTTGTAAATTATGTAACAATCTTAGAAGCTTCTCGTAAATAATTTTGAAAGGTGTTTCAATAAAGACTAAGTAATACGATCTTGTTACTTTGACCCTTTACCTGCCCTGTGTATCGCATGTGATACACATATTTCCAAGGCGTCTATGCATCATATATGATACGCATTCCCATTTTCAGTCACCAGAGTAATTTGGGACTTATAGAAGGAAAGATTTATATTACTCAGGAGATATGAAACAAGAAGAAACTAAAAGTCTAAATGTAGCCATAAACATTTAGGACAATTAGGATCAGACCCTATGGGTATACATTGGAGTGTCAAAGACGTGACCTATCTATGAATGTATTTGTGTGAGAAATCAAAGTTAGGCAAAGTAGTCCACAACTGCATGATTTATATCAGAACATAGAGGCACAAATCTAAATTATGAAATGTATTTAGTTCACAGCTTTAAAATATATGAAACCTTTTCACTTTGAACAGACCACAGTTACGATTGATGCATTGTTTTACATCCTTCGGAGGCTGATAAAAGGAGGACAGAACGTAAAGAGATGCAGTTAAGCAGTGCAAAAAAATGTTGCTAAGTCACAACCTCGCTATCAATTAGAATGCTAATTATTATAAGAATTGTTTCTAGAGTGTTGGGCTTTTTACAACTATTTGCGTTTTGATTTCAAATCCTACCCAAATCAGTTTTGCTTTTCATCCTTTCGAGGGTCGATATAGCCGACTAATAACCATTACCTCAAACTTAGTTGCCTTGTGTCAAAATTAAAAACAATATGATTCTCTAAAATTTGGGTACATGGCCAGAATGTTGTCCCTAGTATTTGACAGACGCATTATTATATCGACCTCAAAAGCATGAGAGACGAAATTAACTCCCGTGGGATTTTAACACAGAGCGTAAAGCGCGGTTTGCTCGACGTTTTTAACAGCGCCGGTTCACCGCCTGCCATGTAATCATAATAGTTATCTTTTCTACGGTAGGCATAAGGCCTGATACTGTAGACGAGAGAGCTAGTCAATTAGATCGGCCCCAGTAGTGAGTGGTACTTATTTTATCGACCCCCAAATACGATGAAAAGCAAAATCAACCTCCGAACATAAATACAAACCAAATACCGTTAAGGATTTTGCCAAACAATTTTGAGGGAGCACGGCTGGTCGATAAACTGGACATCAATATTTAGCTGATATTTTTTCTTTTTTATCCCGAAAGGCTATTAGTTTTTAATTTTGGTGCCATAATGTTCGATACCATTGACCACAGCACCGGACTGGTAATTTATTTTAACGACCCCAGGGAAATGAAATGCAAAGAACAAATTTGAATGCAAAGAAATACAGCAACAAGAATAAGAACACACAATATTAATAATAATAGTCTTTCTTTTATTTGCTACAAGGACTCGAAGAGAAAGAGTAAATTACAAAGAATATTAACAGGGGCATACACAAAACGTGTTAGGCGTGAGACATAGAAATTATACAAAAACAAGAAAGGTGAAAAACGTTATACAATATTTATAATGAGACTTTTAAAAATCGTAAAACAAAACAGAAAAATTACACCCAATAAGATTTTTAAAATCTATAATAAAAGACAATAATTAAAATATATTGATATATAATTTTAAATGCCTAGTCGCATTGATCAGATCACCAAGCTACCTTGATAACCTCTATACTCTTGATGCTTCTTCAGTTTCGCATCGTAATATATATAGGACACTACTGAGATTCCAAAATCTTCCGTGAAGCGCTCCTCCGTTATAAAAAGCGAATAAGGGCACACTTAACTTGAATAGATGAAGTAATATTACAGAAGATTTCTAGGAAATTTTTGGTTTGATCCTTTGCATTTCCTATCTCTTAAACAATCAGCACTTCGATTTTAACCACCTGATGCATTTCTTCCGAGAAGACCATTGCATTTCCTGTTCGTTAGATGTATCCTTCTCGCACTTTGTTTTCCCGATCGCAGTCCATGGATCTCATTTAAAACAAGACTACCAGTCTTTTGCTACCTCTGGTTGTCCTCCATTCTTTTAAGATATCTTAACTCTCTCAAGAAGTGGACCGGATGACACTGATACGAGCAAGAGCTTCCTACCGACTTAGTTCTGGTCTTTGTTTTTGCTCAAGTAGATTTTCCTTGTATCCATCGGATGCGGCTAGGAAAGGAGATTGCTTGGTCTTGGCTCCTGGCAATGAGGATTGGCTATTTCTTTCCAATATTTCAGTGTTGTGTCCGTTACCACATGAGGACCATCAATCTTCATGATTCGTTACAGCAATTTATTTATTTATTTATTTATTTATTTATTTATTTTAAACTTGGAGAGACATATCTCAAACAGCTTTTACTATGACATGTGCATGAACTGGAAATTTCAATCCGAATAATGAGTTTTAAGACCTTCTTCTCAGTACCCTCTACAGGACACAACTCCGATATTGTTTTGCAGTCTTGTAGTTCAAGAGGGCTTGTATGCCAATGGTGACTCCAACCAATCATATATCACAGAAAGTTAGCTTTTCAGTAGCCGCCAGCCCATAATTTGTCACGAAGTTGACCACTGACCAGTGGTCCACGACTTCATTATTTTTCCTGACTCTGACTATCGAGTTCCTTCTTCCAAAATGCCACGGAAGAATGGACGATTGCGTCAGGTACAATTTGGGCTTGCGCTTTGGTTTCATCATTTAACACTAATAATGCCATTCGGCCTCTGTCCAATAAAGCTTTTCCCTAAATTATTTGCGAAGTCTGTCTAACTATTCCTTGGATGGAACAAAGAAAGACCTTGTAGCCCTGGCAAAATACAGATGGGATCTTCTTTTGCATGTCTTATGACGTATTGTATTAGGTTGGCACCTGTAATGTGAGCAGAATGTAGTCAGGCTTTAGTTATTTCAGTAAAATATTACATAACTAAACTTTTTTCTTGTCGCTATATCTTTAAATGGCGGAGTACGTACGTCTCTTGTTATTTAATTTTTGCTGGTGCTTTTGTTGCTGCTGCTGCTGCTACTTTTATCATACTTGCTGTTATATATACCTTTTACTTGAAATGTCAATATCTTTTCATCATCCATATTTTTTTTTGTTTTTGTTTATTAATTTCTTTGACAGTTGACTTTGCTTCATTCGAAGCAGTTTCTTTGGGAGCGAATCCTGCAAAAAAAAAAAGAGAGAATATTTTAGGTAATGAATGCATTAAAAAGAATTTACTTTGTAAACTAAGTCATGTTAAACATTCATAAATTTTCAAAGACACTCTCTACTTCCAAGGTGTATATTAATTTCCTCAGTTGTAAAACAATGAGAATTATCGGAGAAAACATTTTAAGCATCTGAACGAGTCGGCAGCAAATAATAAAGTGATGATGATGATGATGATGAATGCTATGAAACCATCGTCAGTTAGATGTATTTTCTGCAATTTTAACGTGTTATTCGTCTGTCTTTAATATTATTTGCCCTTCTCTTCAATAAGTCATTGGACAATGTCACTCCTACGTTGTTCAGGCGAAAGCGTTGATAGCCAAAATGATTTTGCCATCTTTATAAGACAAACAAACAAATAATCCGCTGTAAGAGTTAGTTTCTATGTAGACATACATTGACAAGGAGTTTACTGTTTTAAATAGGTTTTAGCATTAATTTACAAAAAAAAAGAAAACACAACGAAGACATAATAATAATAATAATAATAATATAATAATAATAATAATAATAATAATAGACGCATAAAATAAATAGAACAGACAAATTTCAACATTTGTAAAGAATATAGAAGAAAGGTATAAATAAAAAAGAGAATAAAGTAAATTTTGATATGAAGCAAAAATAACAAAAAAAAGAAATATAAAAAAGTAAAAAAAAAAGAAACCAAAGAAAAACACGATGAGAGAAATTAAGATTGACTGCGATTTGGTCACATCATGTTAAGAAAGTGCACAGTGAGATAGATGAAGTGCGCGTGCCAGCAGACAGAGCGGAGCCCTTTATAGCGTAAGACACACAGGACGGATGTTTTGTGAAGTGATAAGCTTTAATAGAGGAACTTCGTATGTTTATTTTGTTTTTCGTATTTTTGTTTTTCAATGTTTTAAAGCCGAAATTAAAAATGTTAAATATACCGACCCCGACTCTTCTTTGCAAAAATAAAGACGAAAACAAACACTAGTTTGTTTAATACCTCTTGAATTTTCGGCGACCATATCAAGTACATAGACATACACACACATATTTATAGAATATGACAAACACACATGAATAAATACATGTCTGCATCAATGTATGTACTATGTATGCAGACACACAAATATCCGCATACACAGAAACGTACATTCACACACACAAACACACACACATGCACAAACACATACACGCACGTATGAGCATTCTCTGTTATGTGTGTATATTTAGATTGCATGTGTATATACATATAACAAACCAATTTCTAGATATATAGGAATACATTCTCAAAAAATTATTTATTCACAAACGTGAATATTTATATATTGATATATATATACACATATATGTACTTCAAAACATATACTTTAGTTAACATATTCCCATATATATATATATATATATGTGTGTGTGTGTGTGTTTGTGTGTGTGTGTGTATGTGTGTGTGTGTGTCGAAAATTGAAAATGTATGCTCAATACCGCATTAGTGGATAAAATTTCTTTATTTGTGAATTAAGGCTACCATTAGTTTCATGTTAAGAAAAATAGCAAAATATTTTAATATCTTAACAATTTATCACTATCTTAACAATCTTAGCATAGAAAAATAGTACTCGTCTCCATTTTGGATAAACGCAGACATTTTCTTAAAGAAGGCAATAAATCAAGGGGTGCTACTCTTGGATGAACTCTTTTAGGTGGCTATCTCCCATAGGTTTGACTTTTGGGTGCAAAGTCCTGTCGGATCGTAAGTTTGTTTGCATTATCATATATTATATTCTAAGTGTATGGGATGTTCGTATGCCTGTGATGAGGTAGTTCGTCATGGGGACATAATTCTTTTGTGTGTGGAGTTCGTGTGTTATGTATATTCAAATTCCACGATCAGGAAAGGGCTTTCCTGGTGGGATTAGCAGTGTAGGTGGTGGTTCCCATTTGAAGTGTTTAAGTGTGAAATATTGCTTGTGTATGCAGAGAGATAAGATTCTAACCCTAATATTAGAATGTTATCTGTTGACTATGATAATTAGTTTTTCGGCGATAGAGAGTTCACATTTGGTACCCCGTCCTCTGTATTTTCTGGCTTTAGCAATGATATTCCATTTTATATGGGGCTTATTATTCCACTTTCTTTCAATGTCCATATATTGGATAGGGATGTTGCGTGCTTTTAAAAACATTTTTGTACCTGAATGACGCCAGATGTGTGTACCTTTCCTTCGATGAATTGCCCGTCATTCCGATATACAACTTTGCTACTCTGTTAGGGGTCCGTGATCTTGGCCTTGTATACAAGTTCTTTTTTGAGACAGCTGTTGTTTAGAGGGCAGCGGTTTGGAGACCTACAGTTGCATTGTCTATCGCAGGTGTGTTTCTTTTTATTGTGATTAAATTTTACTGAACCTATATTGTGGAAGCAGCTATAGCTAACTTTAACAGTGTTTTTGTTGAAAATCTTGTGGTATTTGTGTGAATGTGGGAAGTGAATTTCTATTAATTTTAAGATCAGCTTGAAAAATGAAGATCTTAAGATATTTTCCTCATTTTTTTAACATGAAACTAATGATAGCCTTAATTCACAAATAAACGTACTTTGTTTGTGTGTGTGTGTGTGTGTGTGTGTGTGTGCGTGTGTGTGTGTGTGTGTGTGCGTGTGCGTATGTGTGAGTATGTGTGTGTATTTACTGAGGGATTTTTGCAA
Organism: Octopus sinensis; assembly: GCF_006345805.1. Taxonomy (NCBI): domain Eukaryota; kingdom Metazoa; phylum Mollusca; class Cephalopoda; order Octopoda; family Octopodidae; genus Octopus; species Octopus sinensis. The sequence continues at coordinate 47,356,836 of NC_042998.1, read as the reverse complement.
GTTTTAATTGTTACAAAATATCTTTATGGAAAAATTGAAGAAATTCAGCACTTAAAGTAAACTTATGTATATTAGCCCAGGTCACATGATATTTCCTTCTTTATAGTTTCATTCCCGAATACAATCCTCAGATAAAGATGAGGGGCTGAAAGGTAATCATCGGTTGTGCTGAAAGCTCCGGTACATTCGAATAAAAATGCAGGAATATGACGATGTGCTGCGAGTTTTCAATCAACTTCGCTCAGTTTGTGATTTGGTAAAATTTCGGGAAGGTAGCGATCTATAACTGGTCGATTAATCCTGGTCCAGATTTACGATGTTATAGTAATATAGTTCATAACCTATAATGATGTATAGGAATGAGTGAGAGACATTTTACGAACACTGAAGACTGTGTGAAAGATCATTTAAGGGCCGTTATGCGAATCGCAAATACATCCTTAAATTCGAAATTAGAACCAAAAGAACGTTGTCTAGTTAAGTATGGTAATTTAAGTGGAAACACACAACGATGTAAATTTCACGGTCCATTTTATTCTAAACACATCAACTGAAGAAATTTCCGCAAGTCATATACTGAATAATTAAAAAAAATGCTTAAATGATCCGAGTTAATACCTAACTATCATCATATGAATAATTTTAACTTTTAAATTATATCAAAACATTTGAACGATTCATATTGATTTTATCGATGTTGAAAAAGATGAAAGCTTTATAAAAGTAATATAGAAAGCTGTTTTAGCTAACATTGGAAAGCTCTTTCGCATTTGACTTTTTGAATCAGGATTGCTTTGATGGACTTCCATTCATTTTTGTATCTCTTTTTGTTTCAGACGGGTTGCAAAAGGTTTGACTAGTTACTTCATTGGCGTCACTAAGAAGATCTTCATGGCATTAGTGGACATATCTTACTTCACTTGCGGTGGCAACTCGTGGAAGATGTGTAGTGAAATGTATCTGTAATCTTATTCCGTCTTGTATTTGCTTATCCATGGGATATATCGATTAGATTCATACAGTTGCTCAATCCATAATTCTTGTGCAGTCCGTTTTAAATCATTCGCTGTTTTCAAAAAACTTAGTGAAGTTCCTTTGTCACTATCCTAAATTACGCTTTGCTCTCCACATTACCTCTTTTAATCATATCCGTAGTGACTTTACGAATGTCTGCTTTGGTTTCTTGCTAAAAGATTTATTCTGTTCTGCACATTATTTACATTATTTTTCTCTCTTGCTCCCTTGGGGCGTCGTAGCATTCTGCAGTATTGTTACTTATATTTCCGGTCTCCTCTGAGAAGATTTCGGTCTGTTCTTGCCTTTCTATATCCTTCCGCCTCGTCTGGCAATGGCTATGTTGGTGTAATTTTAGGGCTACGTTGTAATGCTGTCAGTTAGCTCGAAAAAGAAAAAAAAGATTTTATGAATTACTAGTAAGTGAGACACGGTTGGGGATGAATTTTTTCAGTTCTTAGAATTTTACCTGCATTTTGCTGAATGATATACATTTGCTTTTTCCGGTGTTGACCCTGTTTTTATTCTGTTTATTGTTTCTCTTATTTTGCATGCTTTGGTATCTGAACTCCGCTATGTTTCCTTTCTGAGAAGGATTTTCTGGATGTATCTTTTGATAATCTTAAGGCGTTTTGCAATGAATGCATTCAGAAATATTGATGAGGCTATGACAAATGATTGAGACTAATATTTCATCAACTTCTACCAATTTGTCCCGAACCAGTTCAAGTACCGCCCAACACTTTCAAAACGAACAATACAAATAAAATTGCTCCACCCTCATCTATTAAGCCAGCGGGATTAAATCAAAGACTCACAACACTACTTAGCGATAAAAGTAAATTAGAAGGCTGTTGAGTGTAATATAGTTACGGTGCGATGCAAACGTGTAACCCAACACAAAGTCTCTCGACGGGTGGTTAATTTGAACATTAATTGGAATATCATTGGATAATGTTGGGAGAGAGAGAGAGAGAGAAAGAGAGAGAAAAGAGGGATTAAGAGTAAAACATTTTTGATCAAAGGCGTCTTTTAATTAGAACACCACTTGGTATTCATTCTGACACCGCATTGGTAAGTTAAATTAGGATACATTGGCATATTAGAACACAGAACATTGGTCAATGAACTAGATAATAAAACCATCTGTCACAGCATGCTGTTAACTTGTCTATATCCACTATTTTGCAATTATCACAAAAAGAAAAATTCAAAAGGGATATAAATAAAACACCGTAAGGATCAACAGCGTTTAATAAAATAAACATCATCCCATCGAAAGCAATAGTTCGATAGCAACGAATTAAATAACAACAAGAATAATAAGAATGGTTTCAAATTTTGTCACAAAGGCAGCAATTTTGAGAGAGGGGATGTGTCTATTACATCGGCTCCAGCTTTCAACTAGTACTTAATTTTTCGACCCCGAAAGGATAAAAGGCAAAGTCGACCTCGGCGGAATTTGAACTCAGAATGTACAATAATGATGATGATGATAATAATAATAATAATGATAATAATAATAATAATAATAATAATAATAATAATAATAATAATAATAATAATAATAATAAGTTGAATATGTCCCTTAGTAGCATCTCTGATCAAGCAGAAGTAGTGGGGGAGCATCATAGCCATGTGTTAAGAATAATTCTTTTGGGTCTGGATAATTCACCTCTGGAAACATGAGTGTTTCGTTCATCATCCTTAAACAATCCTTATTCAGGGACCTTTTGAGCGGGATCGGCTACTCGACCTGAAGAAAATTCTAACTGGGCCCCACCTGCAAAGTCATGCGCTGTCTATCTGGATATGAGATCACTATGTCGCGCACATACGGTTGTGATGCATGTGCTTGGTGTACCCTTATCAGACGGGTAGTCATGATGGGTATACTGGACTTCGTATATTTTACCCCAGTGTCACTTTGATGGCATGCACTGTTCTCTCACTCAATAATAATAATAATAATAATAATCATGATGATGAAGATTGTGATGATGATGATGATGATGATGATGATGATGACGATAATAGTAATCCTTTCTACTAGAGCCACCAAGCCTGAGATTTGGGGTTGGGACCAGTCGATTATATTGACCCCAGTGCTTAACTGGTACTTATTTCATTGACCCCGAAAGGTTGAAAGGCAAAGTCGACCTTGGTGGCATTTGAAAGTAAAGTTCCTTCCTGAGTGATATAGACTGATAAGGCCCGTTTCTATGGAGTATATATTGTTCGCCTAGACGGGACGCCGGTCCGTCTAAGGTTTATTCATTTTTGCCAGCTGAGTGTGCTAAAGCAATGAGAAATGAAGTGTTTTGCTTGAGAACACAACGATTCGCCCGGTCCAGGAATCGAAACCTCAGTCTCACGATCATGAGGCCAACACCCTAACCACTAAGCCACGCGCCTCTACAAGAATAATAATAATGATATATTGAATACCAACTCAACCAAAAAGAATATATACCACACAAGTGCATCGGACCTCTGCAGAATGTGTGGGAAGAGGGTCGAAAGCGTGACTCACATTGTTAGTGCTTGTGAAAGTCTTGCGCAGAAAGAGTACAAGCGTAGACATGACAAAGTAGCCCACAACCTCCTCTGGCTACTATGGATATGAGGATACGGGTGATTGGTACCAACATACACCGGAAAAGGTAATGGACGAAAAGGGAATAGCAAAAATCCTCCGGGACTTTGATTTCCAGACGGACAAGGTGTTAGATTACGGAAGGCCAGATATAGTTACCTTTAGGAGGGACAAACAAGAGTGCCTAATAATCGACGTAGCAGTGCCAAGAGATCGACATATCATCTTGAAAGATAGAGGTAATGTTGATAAATATGGAGACCTGAGAATTGAGATCGCTAAGATGTGGCAGCTACGTGAGTCAAACATAAAGGTTATCCCTATTGTCATCAGAGCATTAGGTTCAATACCACCCAACCTGTCAAAAAGCATCAGAGAACTTTACAAATACCCTACAATCTAGATGTATTGCAAAAGTCGGCTTTACTTGGAACAGCACCACGCATATTGTGTAAAGTACAGTCTATCTGAGGTCCTTGTTGTGAATTGACAAACAGTACAAATACCAATATTTTCAATGAAAAACCTCACGATATTGTATACTGTGCAACGCCTATAATAATAATAATAATAATAATAATAATAATAATGATGATGATGATAATAATAATAATAATAATAATAATAATAATGATGATGATAATAATAATAGTAATAATAATAATAATAATAATAATAATAATAATAATAATAATAATAATAATAATAATGATGATGATGATGATGATATAATAATAATAATAATAATAATAATAATAATAATAATGATGATGATGATGATGATGATGATAATAATAATAATAATAATATTCAGGGACCGTTTGAGCGGGATGGGCTACTCGACCTGAAGAAAATTCTAACTGGGCCCCACCTGCAAGGTCATGCGCTGTTTATCTTGATATGAGATCACCATGTCGCGCACATATGGTTGTGATGCATGTGCCTGGTGTACCCTTATCAGACGGGTAGTCATGATGGGTATATTGGGCTTCGTATATTGTACCCCAGTGTCACTTTGATGGCATGAACTGCTCTCTCACTCAATAATAATAATAATAATATTAATAATAATAATAATAATAATAATAATAATAATAATAATAATAATAATAATAACCGGAACACCGGGGACGTTTAAGATGTAAGAAGGAAAATACAGAGCTCCGAAATCTATCCACAAACATCGAAAACAAGGACATCCTATGGAGCCAAAGATTTACTAACAAAGAATTAGACTGTATCCGAGTAAGTAATACTAATTGAAATTTATTACTATTTTCGAAACGAAATGATGTATTTTGACTCGATATTATCTCCACCTCTAACACAACACATGTAAACATGCGTGGAACATCACGATCATCCCCGACCTCAAACACCATGTACAAAGGAACTACGAAGAAATTAAATGCCACCGATACTATTCAACCCAAGAATAACAATCGAGCGGTACGTACATTAAACTTACAACAAAAAATGTACGAAAAACTACACGTGCGAAATAATGTGACAATAGAAATAAACGGACCGGTACCCTACGAAAATGACGACCGTCAAAATAATGGGCCGAACGTTGTACCTCATGTCCCGCAAATAAAACCCAAAAGACGTAAATGGACACGTGAGGAATACATTTCTATCTTACACGCATACTTCACAGCAATGCTCTACCCAAAAAATGAAAATACAACAACACATACATATAAAATATGGAAGGAAAATAATAGAGATATAGACTTGGATACAGCAATGAACCCTAATAAATTAGCTAACGTACGAATATACATTCTCAAAGCCAAAAAAATATCAGAAATAGAAATAGAACATTTAAAAGAAAAAATACACCAGGAAAATGTAGATAGAAGCCACACAACAATGCCCAATAATATAAACACTGAAACTGTAAAACACGAAGACAAACGCAACATTCCCAACAAACACGATGTAAACAACGAAGGGGAGCCTGATGATTATGATAATATAAAAATAATCAAAGAACTGAAAACCACAGAGCCCAAAATGGACCACCGACCATACCTCCCAAGAATAAAAATAAACGAAATAACAACACCAATTATAAACAGCATTAACCTAGCCGTCACTGAACTAGCCACTGAAACAAAAAAAAGTGATATCACCGAACTAAATGACTTGATATACGCAGCAGCCACTGCAGCCACAAAAGAACCTGGATACTCACCCAAACCCGCTCAAACAGGAGTACCACCACCCAAACAAACCCTGTGGATAAATAACATCCAAAACAAAATAAAAAAAATTAGAAAAGACCTGTCGATTCTTAATGAAATCAGCAAACAATCAACGCTACTAAGCAACAAAAAGAGAACAAAAATGCTCCGCAAATATAACATCACAGAAAAAGATTTGCCGGAGATAAAAGAAAAGCTGAAGCAAGATATCCTTGCCAAAGCTCAAAGGATCCGCCGGTACGAGAAACGCCAACGCTTCTTTGAACAGAACAAAAAGTTCAACTCCAACCCCAAAAAGTTCTACCAAGAACTGGGAAAAAATAAAATAGAAGTCACTGCAGCACCAACGGCAGAAGAATTGGAAGAATTCTGGAGAGAAATATGGTCGGCAAACGAACAGCCAAAAAAGGGGAGTATCAAAATAACAAACTCGGCATCTGAACAACTTTGGACCCCCATAACAACTGAAGAGGTCACCCAGGCACTGCAAAAACTAAGCAACTGGAAGGCACCTGGGCATGACAAGATCCCCAACTTCTGGTTGAAATATCTAACAGGAATGCACAAAAAGCTGGCTGAAAACTTTAACAGCATACTAGCAGAGCCAGAGACAATGCCTGAATGGCTCACGAAGGGGAAAACCATCTTAATTCCCAAATCAAATGAAACAGCAAAACCAGAAAACTACAGACCAATAACCTGCCTCCCTACTATGTTCAAGGCATTTACTGCAGTGATATCGCAAAGGCTGAACAAGCACCTGGACGAAAACAAACTGTTCCCAGAAGAGCAGAAAGGATGCCGCAAAGGCTCATATGGCTGTAAAGATCAACTAATGATTAATAAAGCCGTAACTGAAGACAGCCACAGACAAAAGAAAGGCCTCAGTATGGCCTGGATTGACTACAAAAAGGCGTTTGATAGCATCCCCCACACATGGATCCTCGAAACACTAGCCATTAACAAAGTAGCACCAACAATCATAAAATTCATAGAGCACTCTATGAATAAATGGCAAACAGTCCTACACCTCCAAACAAAAGAGGGACTCATGAAAACCAAATACATCCCCATTAGAAGAGGAATATTCCAGGGAGACACGCTCTCTCCACTCCTTTTCTGCTTGGCACTGTCACCTCTATCTGATATGCTAAATAGAACTGGATGCGGATATAAATGTTACGGCAAAACGATCAGCCACCTTTTATATATGGATGACCTAAAACTATACGCTGCAAATGACAAACAGCTGGAAACACTATTAAAGACAGTTCATGGATTTACCAAAGAAATAGATATGAAATTTGGATTAGAAAAATGCGCCAAAGTAACCATGAAAAGAGGAAAACTAGTTAAGAGTAACAACATCACACTAGATAAAACCAATGAGATAAAAGAATTAGACCAAAGCCAAACTTACAAATACTTAGGAATCCATGAACTAGATAAGACACAACACACACAAATGAAAGAGAAAATAAAAAAAGAATATTATAGACGAGTTAGATCAATACTAAAAACAGAGCTCAATGCTAAAAACAAGATAATAGGTATCAACACTTTAGCTGTCCCAGTTATAAGTTACAGCTACAATATCCTTAACTGGACACGAAATGAACTGTCCAAAATAGATAGGAAAACAAGAAAAATACTGACAGGATCTAGGATGCATCACCCAAATCGGACATAGAAAGACTATATATACAACGTATAGAAGGTGGTAGAGGCCTTATACAGCTGGAAAACTACTATAAAATAACCACCATAGGACTGCAAAAATACCTACTCCAGAAGGAAGGAAAACTGATCCAGATAGCAGCAAAACACGAGCAAAACAAAAAACTGCTCTCAGTATTTAAGGAAGCTGACAAATACAAACAAGAAATCATACCACCTAATAAACACGAAGAAGAAGAAGAAGATGATGAAGAAACAACAAAAGCTATAAAACAAATGAAATCCAAACTAAAAATAGAACAGCAACGAACCATGATAAAACGATGGCAAGAAAAGCCCCTTCATGGTAAATACTGCACTAACCTAAACGCAAAAGAAATAGACAAAGAAAAATCACAGCAATGGTTGAGAAGCTCAGGACTCAAAGCAGAAACAGAGGGATTTTTAATTGCAGCACAAGACCAAAGCCTCCCCACCAGAAATTACCAAAAACATGTAATGAAAAGAAATATTACAAGTAACTGCAGAATATGTGGAGATGGACAAGAAACAATAAATCATATTATCTCTAGCTGCCCAGTCCTGGCTAAGAAGGAATATATTCACAGACATGACAGAGTTGGAACCTACATACATTGGAAGCTATGCCAACATTATGGAATAACAACAGAAAAAAGATGGTATAGGCACACACCAGAAAAGGTCACAGAAAACGAGAAAGCAACCATACTCTGGGATATGCCGATACACACAGATAGAGAAATTAAGGCCAACAGACCAGATATAGTTGACAGAGATCAAGAAGAAAAAAAATGCTTTCTAATTGATGTATCAATACCAGTAGATGACAACGTGTCTCTAAAAGAAATGGATAAACTCTCAAAATACAAAGACCTGGAAATAGAGGTAACTAGAATGTGGAATCTGAAAACAGAAACAATTCCTATCATAGTAGGTGCATTAGGCATGATAAAAAAATATTCAGACAAATACATAACAAAAACACCAGGACTTACAAACACATATAACATACAGAAAATTGCACTACTAGGCACTGCACACATCCTACGCAGAACACTTTCCATACAATAACCATCAGAGCATCACAACAAATCACAGCACATACCCAAGGCACACAGAGCTGCGCTCGGTAGTGAAGTGAAAACACGCTATAAAAATAAAACTACTGAATAATAATAATAATAATAATAATAATAATAATAATATAATAATAATAATAATAATAATAATAATAATCCTTTCTACTATAGTCACAAGGCCTGAAATCTTGGGGGGAGAGGATTGGTCGATTACATCGGCCCCAGTGTTTCACTGGAATTTAAACTATCGACCCCGAAAGAATGAAAGGCAAAGTCGACCTCGGCGGAATTTGAACTCAGAACGTAACGGCAAACGAAATACCGCTAAGCACGTGGCCCGGTGTGCTAACGATTCTGCCAGCTTAATAATGATAATAATAATAATAATAATAATAATAATAAATAATAATAATAATAATAATAATAATAATAATATAATAATAATAATTGATGCAGTACCAGGCAGTGGCTCTCATGGCTTCTGATCTTAACTGATTGGAAGTGTTATCATGTACATTGTTTTGTCTTGGTATAAAAGATGGGCTACAGCAAATATTCTGCTCAATACCACAGATTTGCTTGTCAGTTGTTTGACCTTAACCAGTTGAGCATGTCCCTTAGTGGCTGACGATATGTGCATCTCTGATCACGAGCAGAAGTAGTGGGGGAGCATCATAGCCATGTGTTGAGAGGGATTCTTTTTGGGGTTTGAATAGTTCACCTCTGGAAACATGGGTGGTTCTTTCAACATCCTTAAACAACCCTTATTCAGGGACCGTTTGAGCGGGATGGGCTACTCAACCTGAAGAAAATTCTAACTGGGCCCCACCTGCAAGGTCATGTGCTGTTTATCTTGATATGAGATCATCATGTCGCGCACATATGGTTGTGATGCATGTGCCTGGTGTACCTTTATCAGACGGGTAGTCATGATGGGTATATTGGGCTTCGTATATTTTACCCCAGTGTCACTTTGATGGCATGAACTGCTCTCTCACTCAATAATAATAATAATATATAATAATAATAATAATAATATAATAATAATAATAATAATAATATAATAATAATAATAATAATAATATAATAATAATAATAATAATAATAATAATAAACAGCTTCAACATCATTATCAATTGAAAGCAACATTTAAAACAACATTATATAAAGCTAAAACTTTTAAAACCAACAACATCAAAACCTAAGACTAACAAGAATATTCACCTAAAATCTCTCGCTTGAAAGCTTTACTAACAAAAGTCACTATTGTCTGTTTCTAAAGATAAATAACTGACAAGACACTGAAGTTCTCATATTAGAAACTGTTGCCATATTGTCAGACATCACAAAACCCATCTGCCTTGAAGGTGACCCGCTCACTTAAACGGTAACTTAACGTTCGCTTAAACTTCTGCTAATTTTATTTCTTTATCTGCTATACCAAAATGATTATTATTTCTATTTATTTTTAACATCATCGTCGTCGTCGTCTTCGTCTTCGTTGTCGTCGTCGTCATCATCATCAACATCATCATCATCATCATCGTTGTCGTTGAGAGCAAGGGCTAGTAGAAGCGATAAAATGAGGGTTATAAATATCTTCGTCTTTACTTACTATATCACATTACCATCTGTGTTCGAGTCCAGCTTAAGTTGCTTTGCCTTTGAATCCTTACTGGTCGATGAAATAAGAGCCACTTAGGTACATCTCTCTATATATAAACGGCAAAATGTCTGTGTGCGTGTCCTTTATACAAATCCACAATTTTTCAGTTAGAGGGCTCGCACTTTCTATGGTCATTCAAAACCGTCCAAGGGTGGTCGTGCACATCTTTACATTTCCACAGTCACCCCGCAAAGCCATTAAAAAATCAATAGAAGTGACTTTTTTGTGAATTTTCTATCCCAAACCCAATCAAAATGCCCGAAACTTGATACGCCAATTGAATGCCAGCTAGCTGTATGTGATTGGTCGGAGATTTGGACAGTACTCGCGTGTATGTGCGCACGCAAGCAGCTGTATATGCATGCACTAGCACCATGACCCGGCATTGCCGGGTCATAGTGCTAGTTATTTATTTAAACTGATACTCCATCTTTCAAAATAAGTTCACAATTATTATAATTGGTACTAGCAGCAATAGTCTTCCATTTACTAAGCTCAAATCATGCCGATATTATCTTTATGTTTCAAAGTATCAGTGAAATAATGGGTTGATTTCGCCCACTAAAGCCCTTTTCAAAATTTCTGACCGTCTGCCTTATCAATAATTAATATTAGCTGTAGTCTTTTACGTTTTGAATTCGATCCCCGCGAAAGTTACTTTGATTTACATACCTCCAGGATATATGATCTAAAGTACCATTGAAGTATTGTGGTTGATATAATCGACTGCTCTCCTCCCCTCCAATTTCTGGCTTTGTACCGTTGTTAAAAGTAATAATTAATAGTTGTAGTGGTGTTGTCTAAATGATATCAGATGCTTTTTCTTTCTAAATTTGTACCTCATATTCTTTGTTCCAATTTCGCTTGAATCCACATTACATTTCCGTTACAAAATAGATGGCAATTTATTTATCGATATTACCAACGCTCAAGGCAGCGAGCTGGCAGAATCGATAGCACACCGGGCAAAATGCTTAGTAGTATTTCTTCTGCCTCTACGTTCTGAATTCAAATTCCGCCGAAGTCGACTTTGCCTTTCATCCTTTCGGGGTGGATAAATTACGTACCAGTTACGCACTGGGGTCAATGTAATCGACTTAATCCGTTTGTCTTTCCTTGTTTGTCCCCTCTATGTTTAGCCCTTTATGGGCAATAAAGAAACAAGAATCGCTTTTATGCAGGACAAAATGCTTAACGGCATTGTGTCCGTCTTTAAGTTCGGAGTTCAAATTGTGCCCAGGTCGACTTTGCCTTTCATTCTTTCGGGGTTGATAAAATAAGTACCAGTCGAGCACTGGGAGCGATGTAATCAACTTACCCGCTTTCCCGGAATTACAGACCTTGTGCAAAATTTGAAATCAATATTACCTACGCTCAGAGCCATAAGGGGGAAAACAATAACTATCATAATAATAGACATTAGCTAATATAATAAAAATGTTAACAGTATCTTATTCGATTTCCGGCGGTTTGCTGTTCAGACCCAACCATATTCAAATTTGCCTCGTATTCTTTCTGGGTCATTAGAATTATACCAATTGCTTCCAACACGGAGGGAAAAAGAAAACATTAAACAAAATCAAAATAAACATTCACCACTACCACCATCTTCGTCGTCGTCGTTATTATCTTCATCCTCATCATCAACATCATCGTCATCAACATCCTCTCGCCGCGCCGCCATTATCGTTGTCATCATGCTCATTTATCATTTTTTTCGGCGGTAGGTAAATGAATATAAAATATGTCTGTGAGCTACAACTGATAAAGTTCCAGTGTCAGGAGTAAAATAAAGTTTTCAGATGCTGTATCAGATTTAAAATAAAGACTGGATTTGTTCCTAGCTTATGAATCGATAATTTTGTTTACGTAGGCATCCAGTTGTTAAATATCTGGAAACAACAACTATGGGTATTGTTCAGAAGCAATCGCATTTAGAGATTTTGAAAAAGGAAAGTGCTTGAGTTCACTATCTTTCTATGCAGCATTTTAACCGTTTCTCGGGGCACAATTATAACCCTCTTGATAACCAAAATAGATACTGAATCTTCGTAGATGTCTCCATGAAATTTATTCAAAGCTTGTGTTTCAAGTAAAGTTGCCGAAACTTCAATAGTTTATTGCGCGACTATAACAATTTGCACGATATAAACAATATGCACGTTAACAAACATATAAAATTAGGCTTCATTAAATGACGAAGGAAAAATTACGCTTGAGAACTGGATTAAAATTTGAAGAAAAATTATACCATCTGTAGTATGGTGTCTATGGTGAGAACAATATGGTGTGAAATCATTATGGATTCTTCTGTGCAAACGGACCGTGTATTAATTATCGTAATCATAATCATCCTCTCGTTGTCACAATCATTTTAATAACCATTTACAATTTTCATTTCTCGGTCGTTAAAACAAATAAAATTATCTCTCCTAGCCCGAGGCTGACATGAAAATAAGTGGGTTTTTTTTACTTGAAGTACCAGATTTAAAATAAAGACGTTTGTTCTTTATCAATCGATAATTTTGTTTACGTAGATATTTCGTTGTTGACTGTCTCTATGCAACAATTATAAGTATTGTTCAGAAGTAATCGCATGTAGAGATGTTGGGAAAATGTGCTCCACTTCACAATCTTTCTATGTAGCATTTTAATCTCTTCTCAATGCTTTAGTTTACCCCTGTAAAATGCTAATAAACTTGGAGCCTTTGTAGATCCTTTCCAAGAAATTTATTAATAACTTACATTTTATGAATTGGAGGAGGAAAGTATCTATCATTTAGTCCGTGAAAGAAAATAAAAACATTATAAAATGGGAGAAAATTTACATTAGAAAGATGTAAAATGAAACCGACTTCAGCCAGAATAGGCTTGAATTCGGAACGTAAATATTCGTTCGGAGAATATTTATTCTAAGAAGGTAAGGAGACAGACAGCATGTTCTCTGTCTATCTTCTTACTTTCTTG
>NC_042998.1:47321106-47338606 GCF_006345805.1 Octopus sinensis | reverse complement strand
GAGATTAAAACGAAAAATTTGAAGCAGTTTTGTTGTATGCGCGCATTGACTTGAGGCCAAGTAGGTAAGTAAGCGAAAAGTGTTAGTTATAGAGAGATTATCAAAATTAGCCAGGGACCCAAGAGAACGGCTACAATATGTGTGACGAGAGAACTTATGAGCTATCCGATTCATAATAACACCCTTCGCTGTGCAGATGGTAGTTTTACAAAGACATATATCAGTTTGTGATTAACCGTCCACTTCATAAACATTTATGTAATTTTCTGGTTTTTGTGGACTCTCCTTTGCCTCAACTACTTACCTCAAGATATTACGATTATGGGTTTGAAAGTGTAAAAAAAAAAAAACGTTATAATTCATTAATACTTCTCATTTAGCTGCCTAGACTAAATTATCAGCGAGCAACATTTACTGCAACAAGTTTTTAGCGAATAACAGGTTGTATTCTGCTTTGTAAGTAGACTTATAGCGCCAAACGTTTTAGAAACAGAATGTGTCAATATATGGATGTTGGGTGGCCTTGATTGGGCTATGAGTGCTAAAGATAAGAACGAAAGCGATCAGAGGTATTTAGCGCACTTGTGTAATACATCACACATGTGTTCATGTGTGTGTATGTGTATGTGTAAGTCTCTGTGTGATTGTAAGCATATAGATGTATAAAAATATGCATGCATATGTATATATTTATATATGCAGGCGTAGTGTGACTGTGTGGTTAGACGCTTGCTACCCAACCAAATGCTTCTGGGTTCAGTCTCACTGCATGGCACCTTGTGGATGTTTTCTACTATAGCCTCGGGCCGACCACTATCTTGTGAGTGGATTTGGTAGACGGAAACTGAAAGAACCCCGTCGAATTTATATATATGTATGTATGTATGTATGTATGTATGTATGTATGTATGTATGTATGTATGTATATATGTGTATATATATATATATATATCATATATATATATATATATATATATTTATGGGAATATTATGTTGATAAGAAAATGAACTTTCGATTCTAATCCAGAAACGAATTCGTCCATAATTAATCCAAGTAGGCTGGGATTTCGTTATCTTCTTTCTCTTTACCACATACGGGTTAGAAATTCTGTTTGTTTGTGGAGACTTATTTTTCTAGTAGTAGTAATGGTGACCTATTTGGCTGCTATTTCTAATATTTTCGGTATGTGGTTTTGAGCAACTTGTTGCAATTAACCCTTTATTATAATTATATATATATATGTGTGTGTGTGTGTGTGTGTGTGTGTGTGTGTGTGTGTGTGTGTGTGTGTGTGTATAAAGTTAATCCAAACACGAAAACACAAAGAGAAAAGACAACAACGCGAGAACGTGGAACAAGTATAGTGTTATTGGACGCTCAGGAAAGGAAAGAAAGGAGGATTTAACTTTTCGGGCGGAGCTCTTCGTCAGAAGCATAGAAAAAGGAAAGATCCAAGGAAGGGAAGACGGGGGAAAAATCCCCAACGATACACACGCGGTCACATGCATTTGTTTGTTCGTGTTTGTCCCCCAAACATTGCTTCTCAACCGATGTTAGTGTGTTTACCTCCCCGTAGCGGTTCAGCAAAAAGTGAGTGATAGAAAGAATTGGTACTAGGCTTACAAAGAATAAGTGCTAGGGTCGGTTTTTTTTTCGACTAAAAGCGGTGCTCCAGGATGACTGAAACAAAAGAATAAAAGAAGGAAGAAAAGAATATGCATGTATTTATGTCTCTGTTTCCTTATATAACTATCTCTCTCTCTTTATCTATGTGTGTGTATATATACATATGTATGTATATTAACATATACGTGCATATCATATACACAGTACACATCCATTCATAGAACAAACTCTCTCTCACACACACACACATCACACACACATACATATATATATGTGTGTGTGTTTGTGTGTGTATGTGTGTGAAATCACTTGCTCAAGGTACCATACAATGGGACTGAACCCAGAAGTATGTGGTTGGGTAGCAAGCTTCTTACAACACAGTCACACCTGCGCCAGCATATATACATATGCATGTATATTTTTATATATCTATATGCTTACAATCACGCTCAGACTCACACATACACACACACACATGTACGCATATGTGATGTATTACACAAGTTACGGAGGAAAGGCGACTACGTAAATCTTTTTTATACAATAATAACCATATAATAATATATCATAATAATGATATATACACTCCGATTAAAGCGACATTTATGTAAACAATATACATGCATTTAAACAATATTATATATATATATATATATATATATATACACATATATATATATGTGTACTGTCCACCTTCGTGTTTTTTATTTCTGTTTTTTATTTCTATTTTTGTTTCTTGTATTTATATTCGTGTGGCATCCTGTCTTTGTTCCGTATACATTCGACCCTCTTTCCAAGAAATCCAATGCCTGTGGCTTGGATTTTCCTTGGGGCTGGCCGGATCGGAGTGATATCGAGATTAAACAGCCGAAATTACTAAGATGATCCGGTTCCCGACTGAAGATTAGAGGCTTCGAGTGACCCGTCGGTTTTTTGTGTCGTCTCCTTGTGTGCTTTTGCGTTCTTGTCCCACTTTGTAATTTATATTTTATATTAATCCTATACATATATATATATATATATATATATATATATTATATATATATTATATTAATATATATATATATATACATTTATATATACAATATATATATATATATATATAAAATAAGCAGGTGATTAGTAGTACCCTAATATATATAAATATATTAATATATCATATATAATTATTAATTTTGCCTATACGGCTTTTACACTCACGACCAAAACATTATTTTTAGGAATGGTATCGTTCTTATGTGTGTGTGTGTGTGTATACATATATATATATGTGTATATATTTATGTAATATATATATGTGTATATATATATGTATATATATATGTATATATATTGTATATATATATATATATATATATATATATATCTATATATATTATATATATATACATACATAATATACATATATGTACATATTTTTGCGTGTTTATGCGTGCACATGTGTGTATATTTGTGTGTGCATATGAATGTGTGTGTGTGTGTGTGTATGTTTGTGTGCGTGCGCCCGCGTGTACGCCC
Source organism: Octopus sinensis (assembly GCF_006345805.1). NCBI lineage: Eukaryota > Metazoa > Mollusca > Cephalopoda > Octopoda > Octopodidae > Octopus > Octopus sinensis. Next base: position 47,335,461 of record NC_042998.1, on the reverse strand, counting down.
GCGCGTGCCCCTTAGTCATCGTTTCAGTTGCAAAACCGCACTCGCTGGCATACTTAAGCGCGTGTTCACACACTCTCACATACCCATACATACATACTCACCAACGTACATACACATACACAGAGGAACATAGATATAGGTATAAAAATTTATATAAGAAAATAATCTTCGAAATTTAATGTCTTATCAGATGATAGTTTACAGTTAAGTAGTACTATTTATAGGAGCGCTATTGAACAATGAAATTGTTATAGCACTACGGCCGTTGACTAATAATTCATAGTAAATCATTCTAGTAAATTTCCATATTTCATTCGGTACATTATATTATCTACGAAGGAGCGGAAATGTACTGGATACTCCTTAGACTTGATCCTAAGTATATAAGTGCTGGAAGTTAAGACGGCGCCATCCATTCACTTGTGGTGTTTGAATGAGAAATGTCTAAGAAATATCTAACGGAAAAGAGACATTTTCCTCTCCGTCGTTCCGTTCCAGACTGACTGGCACCGTTATTGAGAACATAGGGCACACGATGATTAAGTAACTTTCTGGACATTCACTTCAAAGTTCATAAACTTAACATACATACAATTAAATATAGATAAAAACATATACAGAAGTATATATATACTACCTTGACCAAGTATAGAACAGTGACCGTGCGTATTTATAGTTCAGTGACCTGAACAAAGTGAATTTCTTTTTTCTCTCTGCTTTTGAACTATGTGTGTACGAAGATGCAACTCATCATGTAAAAGACTACTTAAAGTTACATATTCATAATTATATACATACATGCATATATACACACATACATACATATATACATACGTACATACATACATACATTCATACATACATACATACATACATACATACATACTACATATATAATTGAAATTTACAGAGAAACAAAAGACGAAGAGAGGTGTATAAACAACAAGCAGGTGTCTTAGTTTGACGCTCGGGAAGGTGAGAAAGTCTTTTACGTTTCGAACCTACGCTCTTCAGCAGAAAGGAACACGAGGAATAAACAGAGAGAGAATATAAATTTGAAAGAATGAGTAAAGATAGATTTAGGGGATAACTTTTATTTTAATCTTAATAATGTTACTCACTGTAAACATTATTATTAAGATTAACATAAAAATTATCGCCCCAAAAAGCCATCTCTTCTCACTCTTTCAAACATATATATAATATTGTACCAAGAATTTGCTCATATTATTCTACTATTATATATAATATATATATATATATATATATATATACTCTTTTACTCGTTTACTTGTTTCAGTCATTTGACTGCGGCCATGCTGGAGCACCGCCTTTAGTCGAGCAAATCGACCCCGGGATTTATTCTCTGTAAGCTCAGTACTTATTCTATCGGTTCTTTTGCCGAACCGCTAAGTAACGGGGACGTAAAAACACACCAGCATCGGTTGTCAAGCAATGCTAGGCGGACAAACACAGACACACACACAACACACACACATATATATATATATATATATATATATATATATATATATACATATATACGACAGGCTTCTTTCAGTTTCCGTCTACCAAATCCACTCACAAGGCATTGGTCGGCCCAGGGCTACAGCAGAAGACACTTGCCCAAGATGCCACGCAGTGGGACTGAACCCGGAACCATGTGGTTGGTTAGCAAGCTACTTACCACACAGCCACTCCTGCGCCTATATATATGATGATTAAATAACTTTCTGGACATTCACTTCAAAGTTCATAAACTTAACATACATACATACATACAATTAAACATAGACAAAAACATATACAAAAGTATATATATAGTACTTTGACCAAGTATAGATCAGTGACCGTTTGTATGTATAGTTCAGTGACCTGAACTAAATATATATACTTACAAATAAGAGAACAAAGTGTACGTATGACGCTATATATATATATATATATATATATATTATACGAGATGGGACAAGAACGCAAAACATCCGAACAGCTAGGTGATACAAAAAGGGACAACAAAACATCCAAATAGACGATACAAAGAAAACAAGGACGGGTCATTCGAAGTTTTCTTTCTTCAGTCAAGCACCAGATTATCCTCGTAAATTTGGCTGATTATACTTGAGATTTCTCCAATCTGGCCAGCCCCAAGGTAAAACTAAGCTAAAAGCATTAGATTCCTTGTAAGAAAGCAGGTGGAACGAAAGAATGAAGAATGGAATGAACGAATAAGCGTCTTCAAGTAGGCTTGAAGACATTATGTGTTGCTGAAGAAATCAAAATGCGTATAGAGGACTATGACTGACGATCGTTGATGGATGTTGGAGGTAGTGAGTCCGAAACAGTGAGTCTGATGAGGTGACGCATTTTGTCATAGGACGTCAGCGTTAAGAGAGTGCAGTGCGGTGTAGATCGAGACCACGTATTGGCCAAAGTTATATATGTTGCGTCGGAGAGTGTCAGGTTCGAGTCCGTGTAATCCCAGTATTACTTCGTACGAGACGTTCACTTGTCCGATGAAAAACGAAAATAAAGGCCTCAGGAATCTAGGTAGGAGTCACCATATTTTGTAAAACGACCCTTCTATGCAGGAGAATATTTGGTTTAATGACGAGTTTAGGAGTTAGGGTCCTCATTTATGTTTCTTGATCAGGTGGAAAAGATAGGACTCTTGTGGCGTATAATGACTTTCGTTCAATCTTTGGTGGAAGTTTACACCGGTTACAGATTTGGGGCCAGATGTTGTTGATTAGGTCCTTTAGTAGGGTCACAGTAACTCCAATGACTTTTGAAAGTAAGTCGAATCATTGCGACTCAACTGAGGGGTCTGGTCAGTAACAGAATGAGTGGAGTATCCAAAGTTTCGGACAGATACTTTTTCAAAGAAAAGATCAGAGGCACCAAATAAAAGGAAGACAGCAGTTTTAAATCATCTGCATTAAGGAGTCAGAGAAACTGGCTTCGCTTCAGACGATGCGTTCTTCTTTGTTTCAAAATGAGGTATTTACCGCAGAAATGCTTTTAAAAAGTTCTGAATGAATTAAATTAGAATTCTGAAAACAACTATGTGAGAAGAATAGAAACTGAATAATTTCAATGTATTCTTTTTGTTGCTTTTCCCAAATAAAACAAGCAAAACACCACCAATCGCTTTGAATGTTATTAGACACACTCACGCAGGCATACACTTACACACACACCACACATAAACACACATACACATAAACACACTCGTATAACTATACATATGTGTATATGTGTATGTATGCATGTATGTATGTATGTATGTATGTACTATGTGTTATATATGTATGTATGTATGATGTATGTATGTATGTACGTATGTATGCGTGTATGTATGTAGGTTGAACCAGCGTTCAACATAAATCGAACTGGATGAGACGAAACGAATGTAATATACTTTTGATGCAAAGTTCTGAGAAAATATTAATATCGAAAGTGCTCCGATAATCTAAGAATGCATAATTCACATACACACACCCACGTAGGCACAAATTTATGTTTGTATGATTGTATGAATGTCTAGTGGGTGGGTGGTTGGCTAACTGGCTGGCTGGTTGGCTGGCTGGCTGGCTGGCTGGCTGGATGGATGGATGGATGTATGCATGCATGGAGCTGGAGATTAATGGATGGATGAATGCCTGGGTTGTTCAGTCCAAAATAATGACATAGATTGAGAAATGACCTTAACGTTGATAGCAGAGACAAATTTGTTAAACATGAGGATTAAATGTGACTTCAACTTTCTCCTTCAGATTATTATTCAAACACACACACACACACACACACACACACACACACACACACACACACACACACACACACACACATACACACACACACACACCACACACATACAAATACACCTACCCTACTATTAATAAGGAAGATACTTGTCTTGTCAACGGTATAATTTGATTCATGACTACAAATATTACACAAACTTTTGAAAATTCATCTGAAAGGTTATTGACTTAAACGTTTTCCTTATAATACAGCTGAAAACTAAGTGTTTGAAATATTGCTCATTTTGATTTGTATATATTATTTTATAACGAAGCGCTGAATTATTATTACGTAAAAAATATTATAACTGTGTAATTTCCCACAGATTTGTGACAAACAGGATGTATTTCATCAATGGTCAGTGTAATCGTGAGAAGTATAACAAAGTGAAATTAAACAGTCAGAGGATTAAACGAATACCGTATCCTTGAATTTTCAAAATCGGGTTATTTGCAGCGTATTTTTTTTTTAATAAATAATCTGTAATCCTCAATACGGAGAAGATGTTCTAGGACTGCTCATGGAAAACTCCATTAAAAAAACCATGGGTTCCCTAACTTTTGAGGTGGGTGCCTTTCTTCCTTTCCTTTTTTTCCAACTACAGGTGTATGCTCAGAGCAGGCCCGTTCACTCGCACTATTCTCGCCACTTTCATCTACCTTTCAGCAAACAGGCTAGAAGACAACACTCCCCTCTCTCCCTTTATTTTCCTTTTCGAGTGAGATTTGAAGAAGTTCATCAGGGATAGGCCAAAGAGAAAATTGTTTGTCTTCAGCCCCGTGAATCTCGTCCACCATCCAACCCTTTTCACCATGGCCACCAGGCATATAAAAACAACCTTTTCTTCCCTGTTATAGGAGGGCAGCGGGTCGATCACGATGGATTCAGTTGACAGCTGGATCCGTCCCCCACACAATAGCAGGTGTTCGACATAAACCCATAAGTCAGCATTGCTCGGGCACTGGATGAATGCATGCAGAACCATCTCGTCATCCTGCGCGCATCTCGGACATGCTCGGCTGACGGCACTTCCGTGCCTGTAAAGTTTATCTCGAACATGCAAAGCTCCCAATTAGCGCAGCCAGGCCAGGGATTTTTGGAAATTATCTATCGGTCCGGCCCGAAAGTTCTCTTGAAAAGGGCGACTAGCTGATCTTCTTCGACGCCCAAGACTCCCCAAGAACGTCGTTGCCCTTTTCCTCCACTAATTATTTATATGAGCTGAAGTGGACGTTACAGCTATCGTACTGTAATAATAATAGTAATAATAATAATAATAATAATAATAATAATAATAATAATAATAATAATAAATGCCCTGATGCAGTACCAGGCAGTGGCTCTCATGGCTTCTGATCTTAACGGATTGGGAGAGTTATCAAATACATTGTTTTGTCTTGGTATAAAAGATGGACTACAGCAAATATTCTGCTCAATACCAAAGATTTTCTTCTCGGTTGTTTGACCTTAACCAGTTGACCATGTCCCTTAGTGGCTGACGATATGTGCATCTCTGATCAGAAGCAGAGGTAGTGGGGGGAGCATCATAACCGTGTGTTGAAAGGAATTCTCAGAGTTTTGGATAATTTACCTCTGGAAACATGGGTGGTTCATTCAACATCCTTAAACAATCCTTATTCAGGGACCTTTTCAGCGGGATGGGCTACTCGATCAGAAGAAAATTCTAACTGGGCCCCACCTGCAAGGTAACGCGCTGTCTATCTTGATATGAGATCACCATGTCGCGCGCAATATGGTTGTGATGCATGTGCCTGGTGTACCCTTATCAGCGGGTAGTCATGATGGGAATACTGGCTTCGTATATTTTACCCCATGTCACTTTGATGGCATGCACTGCTCTCTCACTCAGTAATAATGAATGATATAATAAGATATAATGATAATAATAATAATAATATAATAATAATAATAATAATAATAATTATAATAATAATAATAATAATAAACATATAATAATAATGATAATGATTATAATGATGATGATAATAATAATAATATAATAATAATAAAATAAGAATAATAATAATAATAATATATAATAATAATAATATAATAATATCATGCCACAGAGTACCTCATAGGCATGATAGAGCTGCACAATATATTCACTGGGTAATTTGCAAAAACCTGGATTTGCCCCCATGAAAAAAACTGGTGGGAACACAATCCACCTCCAGTGCTTGAAAATGACCACATCTCACTCCTCTGGAACTTCACCATTAAAACTGACGGAAGATAGATGCAAATAGGCCAGACATCATATTGAACACTTCCGACAAAGAACATGCCTCCTCATTGATATGACTGTCCCAATCGATATAACCGTATCTGTCAAGACCTACCAAAAACTGAGCAAATATAAAGATCTTGAATAGAAATCAGCAAAATGTGGAAGCTGAAGACTAAAACAATACCTGTTGTCATAGGTGCCCTGGGAATGATAGCGAAAGGGACTGATTGCTACCTAACTCAGATACCAGAACCCCAAAATGGCAAAATTCAAAAGATATGGCTCATGGGAACTGCTCATATCCTACGCAAAATACTCTCTATGTATTCCAAGGTTTAAACAAACTTTTTTTTATTTTTATTTTTTTATTTTATTTTTTTTATTTTATGTATTAGACATCCACTAGTACACAAAAAAAAGCAACCCCCCCCCAAATATATGGCACAGAACTTCCAACTGTTCTCTTTCGGTCTCTGGGTGAGACTTGGAGCCAACTTGTACAGAACATAAAGCAAACATTCAAACATAGAATAATAATAATATAATAATAATAATAATAATAATAATAATAATAATAATAATAATAATAATAATAATAACAAGATTATACCGGGGACGTTAAACATGTGAGAGCGATAAAACAGTCCTCCGAAATCTATCCACTAACATCAGAAACAAAAACATCGCATGGAGCTAAAAAATAACTGACAAAGGATTGGACTATATCCGAGTAAGTAATACTCATTGAAATTTATTACTATTTTCAAAACGAAATGATGTATTTTAACTCGATATCATCTCCACCTCTAACACGACACATGTAAACATGCTTGATACATTACGATCCATCAACACCAGATCATCTCCGGCCCCAAACACCATGTACAAAAAAACTACGAATAAATTAAATGATACCGGTATTATTCAACCCAAGAATAACAATCGGGAAGTACGTACTGTAAACTTACAACATAAAATGTAAGAAAAACTACACGTGCAAAACAATGTGACAACAGAAATGAACGGACCGGTACCCTACGAAAATGACGACCGTCAAAATAATGGGCCGGACGTTGTTCCTTATGTCCCGCAAATAAAACCCAAAAGACATAAATGGACACGTGATGAATACATTTCTATCCTATACGCTTACTTTACAGCAGTGCTCTACCCAAAGAATGAAAATACAACAACACATACATACAAAATATGGAAGAAAAATAACATAAATAAAGACCTGGATACAACAATGAACCCTAATAAACTAGCAATATACGGAGATATATTCTCAACGCAAAAAAATATCAGAAATAGAAAATAGAACATTTAAAAGAAAAAATACATCAGGAAAATGTAGATAGAAGCCACACAACAATGCCAATAATATAACACTGAAACAGTAAAACACGAAGACAAACGTAACATTTCCAACAAAACGATGTAAACAAAAAACCAAACCCAGACCGTAAGGATACATATAATACACGACAAACAGCAACCAAAACACGACAACAAACATACGGATGAGAAAAAGAAAGCGACACAAATCTAAAACCTGGAAACAACGAAGGGGAGCCTAATGATTATGAAACCATAAAAAGTAGAATAATCAAAGGACTGAAAACCACAGAGCTCAAAATGGACCACCGACCATACCTCCAAAAAATCAAAATAGACAAAACAACAACATCAATTATAAACAACATAAACCTAGCCGTCACGGAACTAATAGCCACTGAAACAAAAATCGATATCACTGAGCTAAATGACTTAGTATACGCAGCAGCCACTGCAGTCACAAAAGAAGCTGGATACTCACTCAAACCCATCCAAACAGGAGTACCACTACCCAAACAAACCCTGTGGATAAATAACATCCAAAACAAAATACAAAAAATGAGAAAAGATCTGTCGATTCTTAATGAAGTCAGTAGACAATCAACGCTACTGAACAACAAAAAGAAAACAAAAATACTCTGCAAATACAACACCACAGAAAAAGATTTACCTGAGATAAAAGAAAAGCTAAAGCAAGATATCCTTGCCAAAGCACGAAGGATCCGCCGGTACGAGAAACGCCAACGTTTTTTTTGAACAAAACAAACAGTTCAACTCCAACCACAAAAAGTTCTACCAAGAACTTGGCAAAAATAAAATAGAAATCACTGCAGCACCAACGGCAGAAGAAGTGGAAGAATTCTGGAGAGAAATATGGTCGGCGAACGAACAACCAAAAAAAAGGAGTATTAAAACAACAAACTCAGCATCTGAGCAACTTTGGACCCCCATAACAACCGAAGAGGTCACCCAGGCACTGCAAAGTCTAAGCAACTGGAAGGCACCTGGGCATGACAAGGTCCCCAACTTCTGGTTGAAATATCTAACAGGAATGCACAAAAGGCTGGCTGAAAATTTTAACAACATACTGGCAGAGACAGAGACAATGCCTGAATGGCTCACGAAGGGGAAAAACCATCTTAATTCCCAAATCAAATGAGACAGCAAAACCTAAAAACTACAAACCTATAACCTGTCTCCCTACAATGAACAAAGCATTTACTGCAGTAATATCGCAAAGATTGAACAAGCACCTGGACGAAAACAACCTGTTTCCAGAAGAGCAGAAAGGATGCCGCAAAGGCTCATATGGCTGTAAAGATCAACTAATGATCAATAAAACCATAACTGAAGACAGCCACAGAAAGAAGAAAGGCTCAGTAGGCCTGGATCGACTACAAAAAGGCGTTTGATAATAGCATCCCCCCACATGGATCCTCGAAACACTAGCCATGAACAAATTGCACCAAATTATAAAATACATAGGACACTCTATGAATAAATGGCAACAGTGCTGCAGCTCCAAACAAAAGAGGGACTTGTGAAAACCAAAGACATCCCCATTAGAAGAGGAATATTCCAGGGAGATACGCTCTCTCCACTCCTTTTCTGCTTGGCACTGTCACCTCTATCGGATATGCTAAACAGAACTGGATGCGGATATAAATGTTACGGCAAAACGATCAGCCACCTTTATAATATGGATGACCTAAAACTATACGCTACAAATGACAAACAGCTGGAAACACTACTATTTACCAAAGAAATAGATATGAAATTTGATTAGAGAAATGCGCCAAAGTACACTGAAAAAGAGAAAACTGTTAAGAGTAGCAACATCACACTAGATAAAACCAATAAATTAAAGAATTAGACCAAAGCCAAACTTACAAATACTTAGGAATCCATGAACTAGATAAGACACACACGCACACAATGAAAGAGAAAATAAAAAAAAGAATATTAAGACGAGTTAGATCAATACTAAAAACAGAGCTCAATGCTAAAAACAAGATAATAGGTATCAACACTTTAGCCGTCCCAGTTATAAGTTACAGCTACAATATCCTTAACTGGACCTAAATGAACTGACCAAAATAGATAGGAAACAAGAAAAATAATGACAGGATCTAGGATGCACACCCAAAATCTGACATAGAAAGGCTATATATACAACGTATAGATGGTGGTAGAGGCCTTATACAGCTGGAAAACTACTATAAAATAACCACCATAGGACTGCAGAAATATCTACTTCAGAAGGGGAAAATTGATACAAATAGCGCCAAAACACGAGCAAAGCAAAATCTGTTCTCATATTTAAGGAGCTGACAAATGCAAACAAAAATAATACCATCTAACAAATATGAAGAAGAAGAAGAAGAAGAGAAGAAGAAGAAGAAGAAGAAGAAGAAGAAGAAGAAGGAAGAAGAAGAAGAAGAAGAAGAAGAAGAAGAAGAAACAACAAAAGCTATAAAACAAATGAAATCAAAACTAAAAATAGAACAGCAACGAACCATGATAAAACGATGGCAAGAAAAGCCCCTTCATGGCAAATACTGGACTAAACTAAATGCAAAAGAAATAGACAACGAAAAATCCCAACAATGGTTGAGAAGCTCAGGACTCAAAGCAGAGACAGAGGATTTTTAATTGCAGCACAAGACGAAAGCCTCCCCACCAGAAATTACCAAAAACATGTAATGAAAAGAAATATAACAAGTAACTGCAGAATATGTGGAGATGGACAAGAAACAATAAATCATATTATCTCTGGCTGCCCAGTCCTGGCCAAGAAGGAATATATTCACAGACACGACAGAGTTGGGACCTATATACACTGGAAACTATGCCAATATTATGGAATAACAACAGAAAAAGATGGTATAGGAACACACCAGAAAAGGTCACATCAAACGAGAAGGCAACCATACTCTGGGATATGCCAATACACACAGATAGATAAATTAAGGCCAACAGACCAGACATAGTTGTCAGAGATCATGAAGAAAAAAAAATGTTTTCTGATTGATGTATCAATACCAGCGGATGACAAAGTGTCTCTAAAAGAAATGGAGAAACATTCAAAATACAAAGACCTGGAAATAGAGGTAACCAGAATGTGGAATCTAAAAACAAAAACAATTCCTATCATAATAGGTGCATTAGGCATGATAAAAAAATATTCAGACAAATACATAACAAAAACACCAGGACTTACAAACACATATAACATACAGAAAATTGCACTACTAGGCACTGCACACATCCTACGCAGAACACTTTCCATACAATAACCAACAGAGCATCACAACAAACCACAGCACATACCCAAGGCACACAGAGCTGTGCTCGGTAGTGAAGTGAAAGCACGATATAAAAAATATACTACTGAATGATGATAATAATAATAATAATAAATAATATATAATACTAATAATAATAATAATAATAATAATAATAATAATGATAATAATGATAATGATAATAATGATAATGAATAATGAAATGATAATAATGATAATGATAATAATGATAATGATAATAATGATAATGATAATAATGATAATAATAATAATAATAATAATAATAATAATAACAATAATAATAATAATTAATAATATATAATAATAATAATAATAATATAATAATAATATAATAATAATAAAACTAATAATAATAATAAAATAAAATAATAAGATAATAAATAAAATATAATAATAATTAATAATAATAATAATAATAATAATGATACTGATAATGATTAATATAATAATAATAATAATAATAATACATAATAATAAAATAATAATAATAATAATATAATAATAATAATAATAATAATAATAATAATTAAAAATACTAATACTAATAATAATAAAAAACATAATAATAATAATAATAATAATAATAATATAATAATAATGATAATGATACGATAATGCTAATGATAATAATAATAATAATAATATAATAATAATATGATAATGATAATGATACTGATAATAGATAATATAATAATAATAATAATAATAATAATAAAATAATAATAAGAATAATAATAATTATACGACAATAAACCATCTGTTTTATATGGACGATCTGAAGCTGTTTGCTAGAAATGACGAAAAGCTAGTTGAGCTGCTAACAACTGCTAAAGAGTTCAGCAAAGACATCGGGACAGATTTTGGCCTTGATAAGTGTGCTAAATGAACTTTTGTAAGAGACAAACTCACGCAAACAGCTTCCAGTAAATTAGATACCGACGCCACACCGTCAAGAAGCTTGACTCTCAAGAAAATTATCAATACCATGGGATAAACGAAGGAGATGGTATACAACATGCTACTATGAAGGAAAAATATAAGAAAGGGGTATTACAGGAGAATAAGACTCATAATAAAAACTGAACTCAGCTCGAAAAATCGCATCGAAGCCATTAAAATCCTGGCATTTCAGTGATCCAGTATAGTTTTAACATCATTATCTGGAATCTTACAGAGCTCCAATGCCTGGACAGGAACACAAGAACACTACCAGCATCTAAGAACATGCACCATCCAAAAGCAGACGTTATTCGTCTGTACTTACCTAGAAGTAATGGAGGAAGAGGAATGATGCAGGTAGAAATGTGCTATAAGATCTCCACAATAGCAATGAACAGTACAGACGAGTGGGTGCTGCGGCTTGTGTGCAAACATGTAAGCAGCAAAAAATCACATTCTGTTGTCAAGGAAGCTTGCAAATTTGCAAGGGAACTTAGCATTGACCCTGAAATAGATAAAGAACCTAAAACCACTGCCATAAAATAAGCAAAATAGATCAAGCAGACTGCAAAGAAGAACGGGTAGAAACAAATTGAGGAGCGCTGGAGCCAGAAGCCTCTGGAGGGATAGTATATACTTCGAAGTTGAAATACTGATGTCGACCAAACAACAACCCTTCAGTGGCTGAGAAGTTCAGAACTGAAAGCGGAGACTGAGGGTTTCATATTGGCGACATAAGATCAAAGCTTGCTTACTAAAAACTACTAAACTAACGTTCTTCAAAACGGTTTAGAATCTAAATGCAGATTCTGTGATACATTTGAAGAAACAATAAAAGAACTCGTCTCGGAATGTCCTGTACTGACACCAAACGAATACAAAAATCGCCACGATAGGGTAGGACAGTATTTACATAGGAAATTATGTAAGGTCTGCAAAATCAGCACTCCTGCTTACTGGTATGAACATCATCTTAAGCCTGTCGTTGAAGATAAAAATGTCACTATCCTCTGAGATTTTCCAGTCAATACTAACAGAACGAACCAGGCTAACGACAAGACGTAATTATTGCAAATTGAAAGTAAATAATAATAATAATAATAATAATAATAATAATAATAATAATAATAATAATAATAATAATAATAATAATAATAATAATGTGCCTGGTGTGCCCTTATCAGACAGGTAGTCATGATGGGTATATTGGGCTTCGTATATTTTACCCCAGTGTCACTTTGATGGCATGAACTGCTCTCTCACTCAATAATAAAAAAAATAATAATAATAATAAATGCCCTGATGCAGTACCAGGCAGTGGCTCTCATGGCTTCTGATCTTAACTGATTGAAGTGTTATCATGTACTTGTTTTGTCTTGGTATAAAAGATGGGCTACAGCGCAATATTCTGCTCAATACCACAGATTTGCTTGTCATTGTTGACCTTAACCAGTTGAACATGTCCCTTAGTGGCTGACGATATGTGCACCTCTGATCACGAGCAGAAGTAGTGGGGGAGCATCATAGCCATGTGTTGAGAGGGATTCTTTGGGGTTTGAATAGTTCACCTCTGGAAACATGGGTGGTTCTTTCAACATCCTTAAACAACCCTTATTCAGGGACCGTTTGAGCGGGATGGGCTACTCAACCTGAAGAAAATTCTAACTGGGCCCCACCTGCAAGGTCATGTGCTGTTTATCTTGATATGAGATCACCATGTCGCGCACATATGGTTGTGATGCATGTGCCTGGTGTACCCTTATCAGACGGGTAGTCATGATGGGTATATTGGGCTTCGTATATTTTACCCCAGTGTCACTTTGATGGCATGAACTGCTCTCTCACTCAATAATAATAATAATAATGTGAAGTAGAACCAGTGCGTGGGTTTATTATTGGCATGATGATTTTCACGAGATAAATAATGTAGAGAATATGAACTAGCGAACTAGTGAGTAAGGAGATTGAACATATTTGACAATGGCAAACATTATTTATCATCATTTCGGAAAATACCGGAGATTACATCATAATGATGTAAGTGGTGAGGGATTTTCTCCTCTGTGATTCTTGAAATAGTGATGGAGGATTCACAGGTCATCGGCATATGTTTTTGTACCAATTGATCTCAGAAAATACAATTGTTCCAGGAACAAATAATCCGTACGTCATTTGTATTGAAACTACTCACGGCTACTGAATTAGATATGGGTATACTAAAATATATCCATTTCAAAATTCTACATACAAGTCAGAAGAGAGCAGATAATATTGTTAAGTGTGTCTAATACATGAGGTCACATTACAAAGTACGCACACTACATATTTATGCGTGCATATCTATCTATCTATCTATCTATCTATCTATCTATCTATCTATCATCTATCTATCTCTATCTATCTATCTATCTATTATCTATCTATCTATCTATTATATATAATATATATATATATATATATATATATATATATAGATATATATTATATATATAATATTATATATATATATTTAATGTAGGATAAAACTTTTTCGAAAAATTTTTTTATATCAATGGCCAGCATATTAAAAAATACCTTTAAAGGTTAAAATTATTAAACAACTTATAAATAAGATCAAACGAAAAATTTCTAATGCCAAATATGCCGAAAATGGACATATTGTCCATTACCATATAAATTATCACAATACGCACT
>NC_042998.1:47316106-47318606 GCF_006345805.1 Octopus sinensis | reverse complement strand
AGGTGCAGCGTGTGATCGTTGCATTGACCATGATAGAGAAAGTTGAGCAGAGAATCTGTATCAAATTTGCCAAAATCTTGGTGACACCTGCTCAGAGATTTCATCGTTCTCGACACAATCAAGGAGATCTTGTGCAACTGAAATCCGAGTGCATTTTTGGTCAGCTGAAAGCAATTTTGGGACAAACTTTGCAGACATGCGTCTCATACCCAAGTCTTCAGTGTTAATGGACTGAACTGTAACTAATCTGCATATCCTCTGATAACTCACGGATGGTGATTCGATGATTTCACCTCACAGCTGCACGCATATCTGCAATGTTTTTCTCAGTTCTGCTGTTTGTGGGTGTCCCAGAACGTTCGTCAATATCGACATTTTTTCGGTCATCTTAGAAATACCCGAAGCACTTGTACACTTGTATGCAGCTCATACACTCCTCTCCATACACTTTCTGCAACTTTACGTAAGCCTGTGAGCAGGTATCCCTATGACAACTTTCTCTGTCATGGTCAATGCGACGATCGCACGCTACACACGTTCTTTCCAAGCACTGCTGTAAAGAGCGAAAGTGAGCTATAACTTTAAAACTTAGTGCATATGCACAGCAGAGTTCAAAATCAACTTGAGTCAAGTGGCTTTACTGTGCCTGCTTTAGCTTCGTTTCTATGACAACAGTCCAGATACTTATTGATCAGATGTCGCACACTCACGCACATATTCACATATATATATGTATGTATCTCCCTCTCTCTCTCTCTCTCTCTCTCTCTCTAATATATATATATATATATATATCTATATATATATATATATATATATATATATATATATATAATATTTAGCAGAAGCAACAGTGTAACTCTCGGACCTTGAGTCACTCTGTTGCTACTATTAACTATTAATATAAATACATATATTCCATTTTGAGTTCTGGTTTTCATGTAATTGTCCTTCACACATTGTGTTATTTTTATTTATTTTTTTATTATCTTTTTTTGTTATTCTAGCCTCATCAACCCGTATTTAATCCTTCTGTGTTTAGAGTCGACAGTCCCAGCTCAATTATTTTCCCTCGATCAGAATTGCTCTTTAGAAAAAGCATGGAAGTGACAAGATCTCATATTCTGTTCTTTATAAATAAGAGAAAAAATTTTTTCTGCATAAGAAGCCATACTCTTCTATAACTGTCTTTTATAATTGTTTTCATAATTATTTTCATAATCGTTATTTGTTCTATTTTGACATTGGGTAAAAACATATCACCGAGAAGAAAATACAAATAAAATTAAAATATGCAAATTATTAACAAAAACAATAAGATGCTATATCTGTTTCAAACTGCAAAGTCTCTAAATAAAACGTAGATGTTTCCCACAAAGTAGAACCACGGAGTTTTTTTCTCTTTCCCCGACATTATTCCCTTCCCGCCATCATCTACCTTCAATGTCCTCCTCCGCTCTCCTCACTTCCTACCTCTTCTCACTTTGCCTTTGCTCAACTTCGGTTTGGGTGGTCTTAATTCGAAATACTGTCAACTGGGAATCTTATTTTTATCAATTTATATACATATTTATTTGTGGGGACAATATTTTTGTTTAATTTTTATATTTATTATTCTTTTAGTTTTCCATTTCTTCTGAGCTTTCGTTTTGGTTTCTTACGATAGATATACACAAAAACGCACATACACACAAAATAAGTGCTACACACGCATACATACAGATAAACTGTCACACACATGTAAAAACAAACAAACAAACACACACACATGAACACCACAGACATATGCACATACACTCGCACACACATCCGCACACTGTCCCATGACGGAATACATGGGTCAAAATAGATCCTGTTTAGATGTTTAAAGAAGTGACAGACACTTACATGAAGTCCCACAGATGCTGACATTGTAATATATGCTAAATTTAATCGCAGAATTTTCTTAAGAAGTCGGCGATCACACACACACACACACATACACAGACAAATACACGCACGCAAACACTCGTCCACGCACTCACATATATAGACACGGATATACACAGATATATATATGTATGTATACAAACATTCATCCATTCACTCATTCAACAAGTTACACTCACGTGATGACATATTCGTTCTCGAGAGCACATGAACAGCCAGGAAGAGATCAAAGTAAAAACATACTGTAAATATCACGTGTATTCGATCTTTTTGTTTCAATTGGGCTGTAGAGTGGAGAATTTAGTTCGTTATAGAAAGACAGTTGTAAGAAGTCTAGCTATTCTGTGCAATGTTTACCAAACTTCATTCATATGTGCTGCATGTTTAGGGTTTGGGGTATGTATGTATGTATGTATGTATGTATTTGCGTGTGTGTGTATGTATATACGGATGAATATATTTATATATATTCCTTAATTCTTTTACTTGTTTCAGTCATTTGATCTACGGCCATACTGGAGCACCGCCTTAATTATTATGTTTACAACACCTACCTTTCCCAAGCGGTCAC
>NC_042998.1:47306106-47311106 GCF_006345805.1 Octopus sinensis | reverse complement strand
TGTTGTTGTTGTTGTTATAATTATAATTATTATTATTACTACTACTACTACTACTACTACTACTACTATACTACTACTACACTACTACTACTACTACTATTATTATTATTATTATATTATTATTATTATTATTATTATTATTATTATTGAGGGAGAGAGCAGTTCATGCCATCAAAGTGACACTGGGGTAAAATATACGAAGCCCAATATACCCATCATGACTACCCGTCTGATTAGGGTACACTAGGCACATGCATCACAACCATATGTGCGCGACATGGTGATCTCATATCAAGATAAACAGCGCATGACCTTGCAGGTGGGGCCCAGTTAGAATTTTCTTCAGGTTGAGTAGCGCATCCCGCTCAAAAGAACCCTGAATAAGGGTTGTTTAAGGATGTTGAAAGAACCACCCATGTTTCCAGAGGTGAATTATTCAAACCCCAAAGAATCCCTCTCAACACATGGCTATGATGCTCCCCCACTACTTCTGCTCGTGATCAGAGATGCACATATCGTCAGCCACTAAAGGACATGCTCAACTGGTTAAGGTCAAACAACTGACAAGCAAATCTGTAGTATTGAGCAGAATATTTGCTGTAGCCCATCTTTTATCCCAAGACAAAACACTTCCAATCAGTTAAGATCAAAAGCCATGAGAGCCACTGCCTGGTACTGCATCAGGGCATTTATTATTATTATTATTATTATTTATTATTACTACTACTACTACTACTACTACTACTACTACTACTACTATTATTATAATTATTTTGCTAGTCATTAATGCTTTATAACTGATATTTCCTTTTAATTCTCTCATATTTCGTTTTTCCGTTTGTTTTTTGTTTCTAATTTTAATTCAGTGTTTTCATTTTCGACTATTTGGTAATTTCACCGTATTACCTTGAAATTATTTATGCGTTCAGGAAGTGCAAAACATTTAATCAATCTTGGTATTTTACAGTTTTACAGAATACTATCTTACATTTACTTTTCCAATTTTGTATCATGAGATTACAAGATGATTCCGAAGCAAAGGATCTATTCCGGATGGATTCCGGAAATAATTTTAATAAAATATTTTTTTATAAAATAGAAATAAAAGCAAAATAAAATAAACAAAAGGATCTCTGCAATACATTTTGCACTATCAAATGAGCAAGGAAATTCAGTACTCCAGTCTACCCAGCTGTATTGAGTACTAGCTTTGGTGCTAGTGCAGTGTGGTCTCTCCATCTTCCTTCAATGGGTCAAGGGTGTGAGAGCCGAGAGGCTACCTATACCAGCTTGAGACTGCGTAGTTACGAAAACATCCGAGAAGTTACGAAGTCAAACTCATTACCAATGACTTCTTGTACTTTGTAGTAGTGATTGTTGTTTTACTTGCAGTAGTTCTTATCGCACCAGGGGCTCGTCTTATGTGCCTTTTGTAAAAGGCTAATGTGTATACACACTTTTCTGCTAGACGATAGACAATTTGTACGTCAATGGATGTGCATTTCTGATCTTTTAAATGCATTTGTGCCATTGTATTTTTCAATATTTATTATTTATTGCTAGCTTATTATTATTCGGCTCCACCTGGAAAAGTCATTTATTGATATTTCATATTAGTCTTTCTTTGAGCACCATAGATTATTCACATAAAGAGTTATTGCCTGCAGAGATAAATTGGGGTGTAGGTGGTTTATCTGGAATTTCTTGCAGATATACGTCCAGGAACCGTTTGACTTTTATGGGATCTTTTTCACTTTTTATGTGTCTTGCATGATGATAAAGAGAGCAGGATCAGTTGAGGTAAAATAATTTTGTCTTAGTGTTGTGATGCGATGCGAGCATGACTTTTGTAGAAGACGGATAGCACGAGGACCAAGCCTTGGATGAATTTTAAAGTTATAAATAAATAAAATAATAAATAAATAAATAAAATAATAAATAAATATATATATATATTCATTTGATAATTATATTTCTGATGCGAAGATTGCATTTTACACCGTTTATTCCTTTGGAATAAAACCAATGTTGTCTTCGAAACATATGTCGAAAGTAAAAGAATTTTAATAACATCTTCGGTCAACTCCATTTATTTACTTATATATATATATATATATATATATATAATATATATATATATATATACATATATATATATATTATATATATATATTATATATATATATTATATATATATAATATATATATATATATATATGTATGAAATACAAAATGGGACAAGAATGCAAAACATCCGGACACTTAGGTGATACAAAAATGGGGCAACAAAACATCCAGATAGACGATACAAAGAAAACAAGGACGGCTCATTCGAAGTTTTCTTTCTTCAGTCAAGTACCAGGTTATCTTTACAATTTTGGCTGATTATACTTGAGATTGCTCCAATCTGGCCAGCCCCAAGGTAAAACTAAGCTAAGAGCATTAGATTCCTTGGAATAAAGCAGCGAATGTATACAAAACAAGGACGGAAAAAAACGGACAATGTCACACAAATACAATAAAAGTAATAACAGGACATAACAACAGGT
This sequence comes from Octopus sinensis, assembly GCF_006345805.1. Lineage (NCBI taxonomy): Eukaryota > Metazoa > Mollusca > Cephalopoda > Octopoda > Octopodidae > Octopus > Octopus sinensis. Next base: position 47,308,557 of record NC_042998.1, on the reverse strand, counting down.
GTCTTTCGACGAAGGACGAATTAAATAAAGCTGATGTGTGTGGAAATGAAACCTTACGGCAGAGATACAAGATTTCACAAACGCAGGGAGGAATATCGATGCTGCACAGACAACGGCCAGACCAAGAAAGATGTGCGTGTGTGTATGTATATATATATATATGCATACATATATACATGATTGCATATATGCATTCTTACATACCTATATACGTACATAGATGCATATATATGCATAAATAAAGGTGCACGCATAGTTTTAAGAAAAATGGTATTACTTCGTAAATAATCGTCCCACGGGTTGACTAGCTACGAAACTTTCGCAAACACATACAAACACATCACATGATTGCATATATGTCTTTGTATTTATGTATGTGTGTGTGTGCATTAATATGTATAGAGTTTACTTGTTGCATTTGGATAAATGGAATACTTGAAATAAATTAAAAGAGATATTGCGATGCAGTTGGGTGCAATATGAAATATAAATAATGATTAAATTATAGCATCAAGTAAACCGATATTTTGTATGAAATATCCTTTATGAAGCGACGATTCGAATAAGAGAATGCGTTGGAGGTTTGTTACTCTTTCAGGCCTTCGTAACCATATGAGAATAAGCATTGTTCACAAGTGAAGAAAGTATATTTTGTCGCGTAATGTGTGTCCCATCATGAGTACCGTTTGTTTGTATTTTGTGTCAAAAATTCTTTGTCTGTAGTTAGGTTGAAAGCTATGTGTGTACTATAAGTGGTGATACATTTGGCGCTGTACGATTAGCCAATGGGCTTTGCTAATTTCTCATCGATTACTAGGGCGAGCTAATAAAGTTGTTATATGAAGTCTGCATCGTGATCCACGACGATTCTTGGCATTTCGTTTTATAGCTCTGAGAGAAATAACCACGATGTTCTACTTTTGGTATTGATCTTGGTGATTTTTAACGTGTAAGGCTAGTCTTTGGTCATGTGTTTATATTTAGATATGGAACAACTGACTCCTGTAGTTAAATAAACCTTGACCGCACTCGGTGTTCTTCGTGTAGTTAATGACGTATGACTCTACATGTGTATCCGTGTCGCATATGGAGCACTCGACCAGTGTGCATAAGTTAATATCTTGAAAGTGACAATTCTATAGGCATTTCCTTAATTAATGTCCGGAATGAGGCAGCTGTATGTCCGATCCTCCCCACCACCACAGTCACCACCACTGAAGATATCCTTGCACTTAAAAAACCACTCTCTTTTCGCTTCGTTTTGTCTTTACCCATATTCACAATGATTTTCTGACAAAAAATAATTTTCAGGCATATCTGAAGCAGCACTCATTGCAACACCACTTTTTCACACTTCTGCCCACAGGTGTTTTTACTACCACCTTAAGGTTTGAAACTACAATGAACCTAGACACATTCTCATATATTAATTACTCTTTCATCCTTTCTGCTGTAGGCGCATGATCAGAAATTTGGGGGAAGCGGGATGTGGGGTCTCGATTACACCGACCCAGTGCTCGACTGGTATTCATTTTATCGATTTCGAAAGACAAAGCAAAGTCGACCTCAGCTGTATTTGAACTGAGAAAATAAAGCAGAAAAAAAGATCCGGGAAGCATTTTGTCCGGCCTGCTAAGGATTCTGCCAGCTAGATGACTTTAATCACGTTTAATAAATATGTTATAATCATACGATATCACGATGTTATTCTGATACTTTCTTTCTGCCGAAGTAAAGTATCGGAATTTTGATATAAGTTCCTTGTGCAGGGGTAGAACCTCAGTTCCGAAGGTTTTATTCGCCATTACTTGTAGACGTCTGGGAAACTTTATATGCTCTATAGGATCTCATTGGAGCATTTTGATTTGCAGCCCTACAGAGAGGATCTCAGTTTTGCATAAAAAATACATTTTGTCTTTTGATTCCGACTCCAGGTACCTAATAAAGGCATCGAACCTCAAACCAGATTATTGTGATGCAAATCTCCTTAACAACCTGACCGTACAACGCGGCGAATGAACAAATTCCAGCCGAAACTTGTTAGACGTGCTGCAAGAAGTAGAGGTTATATTTCAAGATAAAAGACACTGGAAATGTAAGGCACATACATGAAAGAATGTGAGAGAATTCTTTTAAGAATCATTTTCGCGATGGAAAAAAAAACAAACAAACGAAACAAAACAGCAACCTATTTCTTAACTATGTATCAAAGAGTCATAATTACTAACGTACTGCACACTTCCTTGGAAAGTATTTAATGCGACAGTAGTGGTGATGGTGATGATAGTGGTCTAAATGACATTATTGGTCATGGTAGAAGTAATGGTTGTGATGCTGGTAATCATGATGATGACGATTGCTTTTCATAATGAGACAGAATTTGATTTCCCAAGTTGAGAATTTTTTTTTTAAATAATGTTTTCTTAATCCTTCCAGTCAGTTATAGCTTTC
>NC_042998.1:47256106-47303606 GCF_006345805.1 Octopus sinensis | reverse complement strand
CCGTCGAAAGGATAATCCCGTGGACAAAGAAATAAGAACCCACAGTATGTTGGAAGTCATTGCCGCTCATAATAAAAAGGAGTATTGATGCAATGCCCCTATTATGAAAACTTCAATAAAATGTAAACACAATGGACCTGATATAATGATTTGGGACAAGGGGGAGAAACTGTGCACAGTTGTGAAATCTACTGCCCAGCGGATGTTAACATAAGGTTGAAGATCATTGAAAAAGAGAATACCTACGCTGGACTATTGAGAAATCTGCAGTTACTCTATCCAGATTACAAGTTCAGGTTTATACCTGGAATTATTGGGGCCCTGGGATATGTAACACACTGCCTAAATACCAGAAAGAAGAAAGCTGTTCGAAGACTATCCATCGCTGGAACAGTAAAAATGTGTAAAGCTTTCTAAACGTTCATCATTTAAGTATATATGTGCATTTCTAGATATGCAGGTAAATGCATGAGAATACATACATAAAACAAAGCACACATATGCACGTATACATTCATTCAGACATACATACATAATACACACATACATATATACATACATATATACATACCTTGTGGTTGATGTTGAAATTTCAATGAAAAAACTGCATAATGACATGCATGCTTGCATATATGCATACATATATACATATATATATATATATATACATCCATACATGCATGCATACATACATACATGCATACATACATGCATGCATTCATGCATGCATACATGAATGCATACATACATACATATATACATACATACATATATATACATACATACATACATACATACATACATACATACATACATACATACATACATACCGCCACCACTTTGCACCATCAACTTTCACAAGTCATGGCGGATTGTCTATGTAGTCTCATGACCTCAAAAACGTTGGAGTCGAAATTCTCTCAAATCACAAGTCCCAGTCACAGTCAGTAAGAGATGTTACCTTTGAGAAGGTTGTAGTAGATGTCCTAAGACAGGTAAAACAGTTGTGTATAGAATGCTTTGTTTTTTTTGTTTCTTTTTTTTTGTTAATAAACATCAAACTTGAGATTCTCCTTAACCAGTAGGAGGCAACAGTAAAACCACAGCGTGGTCATTCAGCATACAAACAATAAGTCAAATATCATTAAAATCAAAATCAACCATTTATGAACTTAATGACGCAGTGTTTCAGCTAATTTTTAATGCTCTGTAACCGAAAGAATATGCGTAAGAAATATCTTTGATCATAGATCTCTGCTCGAATGAAGATTATCATGTGATTATTCGACGACAACAACAACCTGAGCCTGTTAGTTCTTGTACCAATATTTTTACCAAAATGTCTTTCTATATTACTGTAATTATCGTTATCATCAAAACCAAATGCTGACATGACAATTCCTTCTTTTCGTTTATCTTACCACGGGAGAGACATGCTGCATGGCTTACAAGTACCAGGTGGACGCACGCAGTTGTCAGATTGTATGCAAGACACGGGAGGAGATTGCTAGGAAGCTTACATAATGAAACGTGTACAAAAATGGAAGAGAAAAGTACAATCAAGGGAATAATGAAAGTGTATTTTTACAAAGACCATTCGGTGACTCATTTCTCTTTCCGCTGATATCGCACTCTGCAATAACATATACGCACTCAATGGAGTACCACCCACATAATCCGGGATGAACCTTCAATTCCTGGTGCATCGTAACAATTTAAATACTTATGAACTTCACCTCAGCCAGCACACTTACCGCTCTGCCGGCTATCCGTTTCTCTATCAAAGCCATTGAGGATAAAATCTATTTACTTTTCTTGTGTTCTCTGAATACGCAATCTACCCAATTAACTGTACTAACGTTACTTTTGCGGGTTATGTGCAATATCTCCTCGCTATTATCAAAATCTTATCTATTCGAACGAAATGTCTAACTAATGGCAAATGATCGTTATGCTTGACACTTCATTACTGCCAGACGAGTTGTTGTATACTAGGCACTTCATGCAGTACATAATGGGAGCAACAGAATAATTTTGAACTGATTTCTCAAATCTAACAAAGAATTTCTGGTTGCCTCAGCTCTTTACATCTGTAAAGTATAACTATTCATGTTACCAATTTATAGAGCTGTCGGTTGATTTAAAGCAGTGTCAGTGAAGGAAATTGAACTGTTGACCTTTCATCTTGTTAATCGATGTTCTATTTGAAAACATTACTTTACAATAAATCTGCGGAACAATGCTTTAAATTGGTACCACTAACATCCAAGTTACTGATTATTAAATTTTTATTGACACGAATCTTGGATCGTGACTCGAACTATCATGCTAACATGGTTCTTTCAGAACATGAGTTCATGCTAGGAATATCGCTGCAGGAGCATATCCCTGCGAGGTAATTCTATAAGGGAGTGGAGTAAACAAAGAAATTGCGGAATTCCAAAAGCACGAGTCTCGTTGAGAGAGACATGCTGCATGGCTTACAAGTGCCAGGTGGACGCACGCTGTTGTCAGATTGTATGCAAGAGACGAGAAGAGATCGCTAGGAAGCTTACATAATGAAACGTGGACGTAAGTGGAAGAGAAAAGTGCAATCAAGGGAATAATGAAAGTGTATATTTACTTGTGACATCTGAGAGTTAGGTCGATAGAGCTATAGTCTTCAAAATCATCGCCAACTCTTAACGTTCTGCACAAAAGACACAGTGAGATCGACATTGCTTCCATCTTTATGAGTTCAATTAAATAAACACCGTATCAAGTCCTGGAAATATGAACGATCTATCTTGTAGTTATGTCGTGACACTTTCTTGTTATTGTTGACATTTTTGACCACACTGATTTATCACTTCCTTATGGGACCGATAAGGGAGCCTCAATGTGATCACACGAAGTTACTGGAAATAATACCACAATCAGTCTCAAATTAAACCCTACCGTTTTCTGTTTCTTTTTTCTTATTTTGTTTTGTTTTTTTAGTGAAGAAGTGCATATTAGACAAAGTAGTCTTAGGTAATCTATACGTGAATAAATTATATGTTGACAGGTAGAATCCCTTTGATGATGAGTAAGTTTAATTCGGGTTGCTTCGTATTTACAAAAATATGCGACCATATTGTCTTTGTTAGAGATCAATATACATTACGGTCACTTGAGTTTCCTTTCAACAACAAATGAAAAGCCACCAGTAGTGTTGGTCTGTTGTCAGTGTTGTTATTATTGAGGTATCAACTGAAAAGCCCGCCTGTAAACCATTATCCTACATGGTGTTAAACATCGAAAGCGCGCCAGCTGACAACACTTTATCACTAGTAAAGAATAACCAAATCAATGACGTGTGCTTAAACCTAAACACCAGCTATTTTCATTTAAAAATATAAACCGTCCTAGTTAACATTGTTATTTTTTTTTATCATATGTGATGTATGTTATTGTTGCTGTTCTTATATTTTGTGTCATTACTGTTTTTTATAGTTTTTTTTTTATTTTTAATGCTACAATTTCACACTGAAGGTTGTGATTAACATTTACAATTACTGCCAAAGAAAATAGGACACGTACTTAAGTATGGTTTTGATATTTTTAATTTGTTTTGTTACCAGTTAAAGTTATAAAGATCTCAGATTATCGTTGTTATTATTATTGTTTTTTCTTTATACGACTTCTTATTTTGTTAATAGGTTGACTTACAAATTAAATAAAGAAATGTCGTTAAATGTAAAGATATCAAAGTGTATTTGTGTGTGTATGTTCGTGTATTTACAAGAGTATACGTGTATGTATACACACGCACACAAATTCACACATACACACATACATGCACGCACACACACACATGGTGTATGTGTGCTTCTGTATATGGGGCTGTGTGTGTATGCGTGTATGCTTATGTAGTTTAAACCATCATTATTGGCTAAAGGAGATTTCACATTTTTATGACATGTGCACACGCTTAAGTTTTCGTTTCAGATACTTTGATGCTATATGATTGGTAACGATATTGCTATTTTTAGGTAACCTATTGCTATCCTTTGGGATTAATAAAAGCTACTAAAATTACAAAGATAAAGTGAATACGACAGTGAGAAAAAGAAAGAAAGAAAATTATAGATATATTGGAAGAAAGGAGTGAAAAGTTAGGAAGTAGATTCAGAAAACGGAGAGATAGAAATAAAAGATTAACTTGAAGTAAATAAATAAATGATAAAACTTCAGAAACAATTTGAAGAAAAAGATTTAGGATCATTTATTAAAACAAAATCCGTCCAGATGATTATATCCTGTTGTGAGTTCGCTAAATTCCGCTACAACAAACAGATGTGACCATCCTAACACGATTTCAACCGGATTTCTGATGCAAATTCTATATAACATTGCCTTCCCCTCTCTATAACACGGTTTCTTATCTACACCTATATACGTATACTATTTGGCACACACATATATATATACACAAAATGTGTATGTGCATATGTATATAAGTACATATATACACATACGCAACTAAATATCATATGAATTCAGTTTAATTCTCCCACACATGCATGTTCATGAAACCTGTTTAACTTTTACGTTATGTTTTAGTTTGTATTTAATATGTTTGTAGTGAAGGAATCCAAACCGAAGAAGCAGTATCGATTCCACATTCAAGCTTAAGAGCTTTCCCACCACAAAAGAGCTTTGCCAAGACCAGAGAAACCACTATATTTGTTGTGTAGATAAATTCGAAGCGAACAGACTTCATTTGTTGACTTCGTGCCAAAGCAACTTCTTATTTTAAGATATGAAAATGTATAATCATTATCTATATGACACAACGAATGTTATGTCATATACTGCCAGAAGTTGCAGTTTTCATCTGCTAAAAAAAAAAAATTATAGCTGTATTTGTGTTAAAAATCACAATATACTTCAGAACTAGGTTAAACGATACCACCCCGGAAGTGACCGCGAGAGCAGTAGATGTGAACTTTGCCAATATTGCAGCATGTCACATTCACGTACTCGTGTCGCTCCCTAAAAGAGGTCGAATCCGCTAGTCTGAAGTATATATAGACATATGTAAACAATAGATTAGTTTACAATGACACTGCTTAGGCTGAATGACATTCGATTTATGCGACAGAAGCAGCTCTAGAGTAAAATATTTATCTCTGTGACACACTTAAAGTATGTGTATCGTTGAAAAGCTAGAAGAAATTTCTTTAAAGCCGTATTCAGATCTAGGCGAAATGAAATCGCCTAGCAAATACGACATATACGCATTACACCGTTTTTTTTTTCGGTATGTTAGTGTCACGTACTTGTGTCACTTCGGAATTGAGACTGGAGCGGCCATTATACAGTGACAGTGTATGTCCATCCCAACTGAAGACGGCAGATACTCAGCTGGGTATCTGAAATATTCTTTTCTACTCTAGGCACAAGGCTCGAAATGATGGGGGAGGTGGGGCAGTCGATTAGATCGACCCAGTAATCGACCCAGTACGCAACTAGTACTTAATTTACCAATCCCGAAAGGATGAATGGCAAAGTCAAACGCGGAGGAATTTGAACTCAGAAGGTGAAGACAAACGAAACACCGCTGAGCATTCTACCCAACGTGCTAACGTTTCTTATTTCTTTATTGTCCACAAGGGACTAAACATAGAGGGGACAAACAAGGACAAACAGATTAAGTTGATTGCATCGGCCCCAGTGCGTAACTGGTACTTAATTTATCGAAATGATGAAAAGCAAAGTCTACTTCGGCAGCATTTGAACTAACAACGTGTAGACAGACGAATAGCACTAAGCATTTCGCCCGATGTGCTAACGTTTCTATCAGCTCGCCGCTTCGGATATCTGAAATATTATACTGCGGTACACATTTTCGAAGAAAACTAAATAGGCTACGTTACTTTTTTTGAATTCTTTCTTTTTAGTTACTGATAAGAAAGAAAAAAAAAACAACTAAAGACTAAAAAAATATTACACTACAAAGCACAAAAAAAAGAGACTGAAAAAGTTGCTGATCAATGAAAAAAAAAGAAGTATATCATTTATTTGTTTGTTCCTTCTCGAGCCATGCCGGTTTCCTTGGCTTATAGGCTCCCTAACTGGACAGGACACTGCTCCGTCACAGGTGAGCTGCAAGATGCAGGAGGAAAGATTGAGAGAAAGTTGTGGCGAAAGAGTCAGCAGAAGTTTCACCATTACCTTCAGCCGGATCCACGTGGAGCTTAGGTGTTTTCGCTCATAAGCACACACATCACCCGGTCTGAGATTCGAACCCGTGTTCCCTCGACCGCAATTTCGCTGCTCTAACCACTAGGCCATGTGCCTCCACATGTAATTTATTTCCTTGAAAACGTAAGAAATGAAAAAAACACAAATGTAAGAAAAAAGTGTAAGAACAAAATTTGCTTTTATGTTCCTATTAATCTTTTATCGTATTTGTTTCAGTCACTGGACTGTGGCAATGCTGGGGCACCGCCTTGAAGAATTTAATCGAGCAAATCGACACCGGTACATATTCCAGGTACCCATTTTATTGAACCCTTTTGCCAGACAGCTAATTTACGAGAACGAAAAAATACCAACACTGGTTGTCAAAGAAAAATGGGAACGAACACAAATACAAAGACGTACATACACACATACATACATACATACATACATACATACATACATACATACATACATACATACATACGTACATACATACATACATACATGCATGCATGCATACATACATACATACATACATACATACATACACACATACATAATAAGCACATATATACGTACGTATGTACATACATACATGTGAAGGCGCAAAGCTCAGTGGTTAGAGCGTCGGGCTCACGATCATGAGGTAGCAATTTCGATACCCGAAGACTTTATTTCACGTTGCTCCAGTTCACTCAGCTGAAAAAATGAGTTGCGACATCACTGGTACCAAGCTGCATCAGCCTTTGCCTTTGCCTTGGATAACATTGGCAGTGTAGAGAGGGGAAGCTGGTATGCATGGGCGACGTGATGTTCTTCCATAAGCAACCTTGCCCAGACTTATAATTTGGAGGGGAATTTTCTAGGTACAATGTATTGCATTTTGCTTTCGAGTTTTGTCACATGGCCAGCAAATTCAGGGGAGAAATAGGTCATTAGATTGACCCCAGTGCTCAACTGGTACGTATTTTATTGACCCCGAAAGGATGAAAGGTAAAGTTGACTTCGCCGGAGTTTGAACTCAGACCTTTGGGATGGACGAAATGCCGCTAAGTATTTTGCCTGGCGTGCTGACAATTCTGCCGGCTCGCCGCCTTAGCACTGTCTTTTATATATAATAAACACTTTATTTCACGTTACTGCAGTCCACTCAGCTGTAGAAATGACTTCTGACTTTAATGGTATCAAGCTGTATCGGTCTATGTGTTTCCCCCGGACAACATTAGTGGCGTGGAGAGGGGAGACTGGTATGCATGAGAGACTGCTGATCTTCCACAAAGAATCTTACCCGGACTTGTGACTTGGAAGAGAACATTCAAGGTGCAATCTCATGGTCATCCGCGACCGAAGGACGGGGGTCTTCATACACATATACATACATATGTACGCACACACATACGCACACACAAACACATATTATGTAGTACGAACATGATGGAGAATGACTGACAGACAGACACTTTGAGGAATTTTGTGTAAGCCTGAAGGCAAAATGAAACAAATAGTTATGGTAGTAGAATTCATGATCTTACCGCTAGTCAGATGGTGGATAAATTATATAATTCCTTCTATTTCTAAAGCGAAATCAATCGATTTAATTGAAAATACAATAGAGAGGTGTTTATCTAGTTGAATGTGTGGGAATATTTAGATTAAGTTTTAATTTTGAAGCGAAATTTGAAGCATTGTGACACACACATGGAAAATTAGTGGAAATTAAACATTTACAATGAAGATTATCTTAATCTTGGTAATAACGTTTTACCTAATGTCAGCCATCAGCCGTGTGTTCAGTGGTCGGTTTGCCAAGCTCTTTAGTTCCCTCTGTACTGTGCTGTAAGCGTGCAACCAGACTAGCCACACTCTTGTTTCCGATGTCATCACTCCACAAACGTCTTCAAACGTCTTCTGAAGGTCTTTTTCTCTCTTCCTCTCCACACCTTCTGCCGGGATCCTGCTGGGTTATGATTAGTGGCGGTGCCTCTTATATCCAAAATATGATAGTGTTTTGGACTTGATTTTCGACAGAAGGTATTTTGGAATTTTCAGCTTTCCTAATACAACATCGTTTGTACCTCTGTCTTTCAAGCTTACTTTGCCCAGTCTATAACAGATCCACATCTCAAAGTCATTTACGCTGTACACTGTCCAAGTTTCTGCTCCATAGAGAATGATTAGTATAACAGTTTACTAACCTCAATTTCAGGTGAAGTGCTCTGTCCTTTGAGGCGATAATTTTTTTATAGATTCTTATGAATGTAAATTTGGCTCTATTTATTCTTTGCATAAATAAACTCTTAAAACATGATATTTTAAAACTAAATATTTAGAACTTCAAATAAAACATCCTGAAAGATTTGAATTGTAGGAGTTATTTTTCAGTTTACAGCTAGAGAGAAAATGTATTCTACACATCAATATTTGCGCTCAAGAACAACTCGTTTATGACAGGTTTGAATTAAGAACAAAATGACAAAATGACAGCTTTTCAAGAAATAATTTATATAAAGACACACACGCACATACATATTTCAGTGATAACATTCTCACCATTTTTCTCGCTATATTATTATATCATTAGTTTGAGTGCGTTTGCATATGTGTGAGTGTGTTTGTATATGTATGAGAGTGAATATGTTTATATGCGTGTGTATGTATGTGTGTGTGCTTGTGTGATTGTGCGTGCGTGTGTCTGGGTGTATATGATATGCTACCATTATTCATAATATAGACTTATGCTTATAGCAATGTGAAACAGACCCCAAAATATACGAGATTTCTTTCATTCCTTAAATCTTTTCTCTTTTACACCATCCCCTACTACTTGAAATATTTCATTATTTCACATCTTATATCATTCATATGTTACAGCACTTATTTTTCAGTTCTCTCTTTTTTTATTGCTCTTTTTTCTAAGACCATTTTCTTCCCTTCTTCAATGAGCTCTTCCCAAAGGACATCGCAATGCTAGCAAACAAAGCTGCGTCTTGACATATATTTACCAAAGCGGAAATACAGAAATATATATTGCAACCCGAATCTCTAAAACTTAGATGCACATCTATTTTTAATTCAAACAACGGATATCATAAAAATGTCATAAAATTATTTCGCACTTTAAAATAATTTAGGGGAAGAAACTTCGTCATAATTCTAGATTTCAATAAAGAATCTGCTTGAAATATTTATCTAGTACGTCTTTTCATTGAATAATAACATAATTAGTATAATTAACACAAGTGATTGTGTTGACAAAATCACCTTTAAGTTGCTGTTAACATCCAGAGATATCATCTCGTGTTAGCAACATGGGCTCATTAATCACTATGTAGGATGACAAAATCGTCTGCACCTTTGGATGATACAATCATTTCATGTGATTTCACTGTTTTCTGTCGATAATCATCAGCATTTCAGCCTTGCACCGAATGCTAGAATGAAAATCAATCGATCCGATATAATATAATAATGACTAAACAGCCAGTGATGTCGCAAAATCCGACGGGTTACAAATGAATTAGCTGTTAGCCACAGAAGTAGTATTTGCAACGAATAATTATTATCATATCCAACATAATTGCTCGTTTATTGAAATTTTTGATTTTTGCTTGTATCATTAATATATATCATCGGTGTGAAGACGGCGAGCTGAAAGAATCGTTAGCACGCCGGTTAAAATGCTTAGCCGCATTTCGTCCGTCTTTACGCTCTGAGTTCAAACTTTTCCGTGGTTGACTTTGCCATTCATCCTTTTGGGGTCGATAATGCCAGGTGAGCACTGTGTTCGATATGATCGACTTTCATCCTCCCCTGTAATTGCTGGCCTTGTACCAAAATGTGAAAGCAATATATATCAAGTGTTTCTAAATTATATATATATATATATATATATATATATATATATATACTGTAGAAACTTACACACGTATATGTTATATATATATATATATATATATATATATGTGTGTGTGTGTGTGTGTGTGTGTGTGTGTGTGTGTTATCTGTATTTACGTTAGCATGTTCGTTCGTATGTATGAATATATGTATGCACTCCCTCGTATGTTGTATTTCCTATTAAATCATTGTTTAACAGTATAAAATCAGTGCTTAAACTAATGATTCAGTAATAGCAATTACAGAGTGCTGATACTCAAGCTATAATTTATTGGAAATTCAGTTTTAACAAAATAATTCATCAATAAAACTTTAACAAGAAACGGAACAAGGCTTCATAAAAATATTAGAAATACATAATATAGATATTACATATAACAGAGTATTGTTTCACAATTTTCATCAACAGAAGCTACATTGGAGACGAGTCACTGTAACTGCTTTTAACGGAGGTGAAAGAGAGGTGCGATTAGCTTTGGTGTAACATTAAATTATAATGTTTTGAATATTGTTTCAGTTGCTTTATAATGAAAATGTCAGATTGCTTAATAGTTGAAAGGAAGGAATGCCGTGTATTTGGACACATGACAACAATATGCTAGTGGCTCGTATCCAGGGAAGCCTAAAGGTGAAGAGTTCCTTAGAGACTACGACCACCACTGTAGATTATTTCTAGTAAAAGCACCTCACATATCATTTCAAGTAGCGCAGCTGGCTTTTCATAAACCGCCACAAATAGACTTCTGTTAGCAGGAGAATATAATAAAGTTAATTAAATTCCAATATGCGTCACTGCTAATAAACACATCGTTTTTATTAAAGCCATACAACAAGAAATAGTGGTAGAAAGTAGTCGTGAGTGGGATTAATAACGTTATTTAATTTACAGGAAATTATCTCGTAGATTTAGATGTAAAAGAACTCACAGCAAGATTTTAAAACAGAGACACATGCACGCATACATACGCATACACAGATTACATCAAAGAAAAGATATTCTTTGCGTTTACCAAATTAGTGTTATATTAAATGCTAAGTAGTATAAATTAGCAGTTTTATCTCACCACCTGTCAAGAGTTATAGATAAATTTGTAGGTCCTATTTTATGCTGGAGATTCCGAAATTAGTTATAAGCCAACTATGACAGGTAGTAAGGTCGTTCTGTTTTTACCAAGAAACCTTTTATAAAGCGCTATTGAGGCCGATGCAGAATACAAGTTCTGTTTGATAGAATTAATAGCACCATAGCCCGACTTATATCAGTTACGTTATTCAAGTCCAGTGGCTAGGCCTGTTCTTGTTGCTGTCATTCGTAATCACTTATATAAATCATATGTCGAAATTGTTTGTTACTAAAAGCCCTTTCCCCTACGTACATGACATGTGTCTTGTATATATATATATGTATATATATATATATATATATATATATATATATATATATATATATAATATAATATATATATAAATGAGCAACACTCATGTAAGTCAAACAAGAGTTTGTGTTCATGCAATGTGCAATGTTATATAGTCACCTCGGCAGAGACCTAACAAGCTACACTAACAGAAGTCTTACGCGTTAATTGCATCACATATGAAGTTCTCTGCTCTATCATAATTGTACGTTCTTTACCTTCCTGTATAGTGTCTTGGATAAGCATCAACTGATGCAAAAGAGAATGAGGAAGAAATGTAGCGACTACCACTGGTTTTCAATTGATGAATATATTTAGTGTGCGATGAGCGTGTTTGTCAGTCCGAAGTAGTAGAGCTGTATGCTGGAGTATGCACTTGTAAGTTTACGAAAGGGGGGGGAGGAGGGGGCAAGTGAAATACTAAAACAATATGAATGGTTAGTAAAAATACAGAGAGCAGTTTGTAAATGACAATAAGGAATTAAAGGGAAGACAAAATGTTGGTTTAATATATAGTGGTAGTGAAGGTAGATAAGAGGCAAAATTTATGAAGGCTGGAGGGTAAAATAGGGTGGGTGTATTATTCTTTCTATTTTGCAAATATATTTATTGATTGATGTTTGCAGGTAAAAATTATAATGCTGCGTTCATTAAGACAATTCGTGGATTGCAAAATAGCTAAGACTTCGGCTATGCAGAGATCACACTTCCTGTATGGCTTGACTTGGGTGACTATGGACCATTCAAGAGGGCAATGAGTTGAATCAATCTTTAGTTTATTGATAAGCTGAGATGTACTGTTGGGTTTTGTTTGGCACTTGAAACTGCAGTAGTGGTTGCTCACGCTAGCTTTGAAGGTAGTGCTACGAGTCGATATATATGTAGTTGCAGTTGGCAGTTGATACTGTACACTTATAAACAATGTTTATTTGTGAGACAGTGGTTATCTAAAGGACAAGAGTTTGGGCGTCTACAAGTGCATAGTTTTGTAGGGGGTGTTCCGGCTGAACTTGTGAGGTGATTGCTATTTAGTGAGGAACCGGTGTTGGGTTCGTTATTATTGCTGGCGTTAAAATTAGTATTTGTTAAGGAGTTGAGGATGGTATTAGGAGATTGTGTATGATAATTATTGTGTCCAGTGGTATCTTTTGTGTCGTTCTCTATTTTTGCAATATATATTATATTAAATTAGAGATAAAACCACTGTTAGGCAAATCAAACAGTGAAAAACATAAGCCAATACATAAAATTAATCTACAAATATAAAAGTTAAAAATAAAAAATTATTTAAATAATTTAAACTTATAAATTTTATATATATATACAAATATATATATATATATGTATGTATGTATATTTTTATATTTATATATTATTTTATTAATTAATTAATTTTTTAATTTTTTTATTTTTTTAAATATATATCAAAAGTATTAAAAGTTTAATAAAAGATAAAGAGTAAAACACTACGGTCGTTTCATGGCTGTACCAATTCGAATAACGATAATTTAAATTCAATTAATAATTCGAGTTATGGTTACAGTCAATCTTCAGGTTAATTGAAATATTTTTAAAATAATCAGAAATATTTAAACAATATTTTAAAGATATAAACAATATAATAATTTTACTTAAATAAACACTATTATCAAACTAGAAACATAAAACTTAACAATTATGATTATATCAAAATCGATTATAATGTTAAATATTAATTTTAATTTAAAAGGTAGGAAACCCACCAATAATCTAATATCGGTAATAGTCTATATCTAATTACATAAATATTTTTTAAAATGACTATTATATATAAAAATTATCAATGAAAATATATAAATGTATATAAATATTATAATTAAGATCTAAAATAATCTCTATAAATAAATATATATGCACATATGATAAAAACCTAATAAATTAATTTTTCATATTTAAAGATGAAATAGCTAATTTCAAAAATACAAACAAAAAAAACTTAAACGAACTTTCGGAAATCTTATGTAAAATAAATTAATTTTTCATATTTAAAGATGAAATAGCTAATTTCAAAAATACAAACAAAAAAACTTAAACGAACTTTCGGAAATCTTATGTAAAATACTTATAGAAATAATCAATTCGTAGTTATATAGTATCGAATAAATACTATAAATACTATAAATATAATTATCAATGGGAATAACTAGCGAATATCAATTTAAAAAGACAATAACTAAGTTATGCTATTAAGTTAGACATGGCCTGGACCAATCTTTAGTCGAAACATATCTAAGTTTATCATAGTTTATCTAATTTTAATTATATATATATTTATATATATATATACATACATACATGTATCTACATATGTATATGTTTGTATGTATGTGTATATGAGTGTGTGAGTATGTCAGTGTGTGTGTGTGTATGATATTTCATAATGTCTCTCAGTGCGTACGTCACTCAACCAATTAAAATGAAGTACTTTTTGACAAACCTATTGGTTTAACCGGCAGAGTTTTCTGGCGGGATTTTTGCCTAAATTTTTCGTAGAAGTTGATTGATATTTGAAAACAGTAAACTACAATTTCTAAACTCTGATCACATAACAAGGATATCCTTATTTTAATCTCTGTTGATATCATCACTTAAAAATGTTACGTATACGTTAACCCAATTCTTATTTCCTCTCTAGGAAGCTTTTACTTAGAACTTATATAGGGGAATTACGGAAGTGAACAGGATATAATGTATATAGAACGTGAAAGTAACTTTGCAATAATTCCTATAACTGCTACTTAATCATATAACCAATATGATATTGCCACATACTCAGTTATATATATATATATATATATATATATATATATATATACGTTCTTTTATTCTTTTACTTGTTTCAGTCATTTGGGTGCAGCCATGCTGGAGCACCGCATTTAGCCGAACAAATCAAACCCAGGACTTATTTTTTGCAAGCGTTATACCTATTCTATCGGTGTCCTTTGCCGATCCACTAGGTTACGGGGATGTAAACACACCAACATCGGTTGTCAAGCGGTGGTAAGGATCAAATACATACATACATATACATATATATATATACATATACAAGCATGCGCCTATATATATATATATATATATATATAGTTCAAATGTACTGAAAACAAAAGACAGGTGAAGGAACAACAATCAGGTGTATTAGTTTGACGCTAGGGAAGAATGCAAAAGTATTTGGCCTTTCGAGCCTATGCCCTTCGAGTGAATGGGTTGAAAGGAAACGAATGGTGAGAGAAAGAGAAACCGGAGAGAGAAAACAATGTGCTGGGATTCACGGCTTCACATGATACATACATATACGTACATATACGCATGCATACATACATATACATACATACATACATACAAACATTCTTTTACATATAAACACACATATACATGCATACATACGCACACACGCACGCACACACACATATTGATAATATAAAAATAAGGATTACATCGAAGTAGCATTAGCATTACTGTTAATACTGCCTTTATAACCAAAATGAGCTTCAGTTGTACCGATTAGTAAACGTTGTAATTGAAACTCTACGATGCTGTCTCTTCACTGTCTTAACATTCTATATATATTAGCGTATTCGAAAAAGAATTGCTTTTTATCAGTACTATGAAATATGGATCAACCGATCACATCAGAGCCAATGTGGAATGGTCGGGAACTGTCTAGAAATAGCGTGTCGTCTCTCCTACCCAGCAGTGTGTCATTCATAGTTATTACTCTCATGGAGGATAAAAACTTTAAGAAGCAACATATTCACCATGGCTAACTGTATGAGTTTCGAAAGAAAAGTACCGCTACGGAAGCAACGAAAAACATTTGTGAAGTGTATCCGGATGCAATGAAAACTCGTACATGTCAGCTGTGGTTTAAAAGTCTAATTTAATGTGTCCTGTTCAAATATCTCTAGCAAATGGGAAATCAGGCAAAGAGGGAGTTTGGGTTCCACATGAGCTTACACTTGAGAACCGAACATAACTTATATACATATATATATATATATATATATAAGTTCAGCAAAATTTAGATTCAAATGAATATGGTACTTAAGTTGGATGCACCAGAATTCTGTATGGTGTTATCCATATAAATCCATGGGGTGATTATAATCAAAATAAGCAGCAAGAATAACTACGGTAATTTGGTACGATTGTTTCGCACTACAGAATTTTATTAAATGTTGTAAGTATTACAACAGTTTTAAAATGCTGAACACTCATCAGCCATTAATAGAGGTTTTCCGTTAATACATAATTTTCATATCAAGTGGTAACACTATAGAGAAGGTAGATATATAGACAAAGATGTAGATTTAAATTTTAGGAACATTTGAGGTAGTGGAGCTTATCAACTGACTGACTAAAATTCATATATATATATGTATATGTATATGTATGTATATATATGTATGTATGTATATATGCAGAGGAAGAGAGAGAGAGATACCTAGATATGTTAAGTATGTATACACATACTATAAGTGGCTATATGCATGCATATTTATATTGAAACTTGTGTGTACATATATTTTTTTAATATTTGTACATATAGGTAAGAGGATGTGTGTGTATATATATATATATATATATTTAAGAATATATATATCTAAAATATGCATAATATATTCAGTCTATAAGGAGCATGCAATTTTAGTCATACATGAATATATATACACACGTATATATATATATATATATATATATATATATATATTTAAGAATATATATATTAAAATATGCATAATATATTCAGTCTACAAGGAGCATGCAATTTTAGTCATACATGAATATATATACACACGTATATATATAGATATATATATATATATATATATCTATATATAATATATAGATATCTATATATATATTTAAGAATATATATATCTAAAATATGCATATATATTCAGTCTACAAGGAGCATGCAATTTTAGTCATACATGAATATATATACACACGTATATATATATATTATATATATATATATATATATAAAAATATATATATATTTAAGAATATAATATCTAAAATATGCATAATATATTCAGTCTACAAGGAGCATGCAATGTTAGTCATACATGAATATATATACACACGTATATATATATATTATATATATATATATTTAAGAATATATTATCTAAAATATGCATAATATATTCAGTCTACAAGGAGCATGCAATTTAGTCATACATGAATATATATACACACGTATATATATATATATATATATATATATTATATATATATATATATATTATATATATATATTATATATATATATATTTAAGAATATATATATCTAAAATATGCATAATATATTCAGTCTAAAGGAGCATGGAATTTTAGATACATGAATATATATAAACAGTATTATATATATTATATATATATATAATATATAAGAATAATATATCTAAAATGCATAATATTCAGTCTACAAGGAGCATGCAATTTTAGTCATACTGAATATATATACACACGTATTATATATATATTATATATATATATACTATATATACATATATATAATATATATATATATATATATTTAAGAATATATATATTAAAATATGCATAATATATTCAGTCTACAAGGAGCATGCAATTTTAGTCATACATGATATATATACACACGTATAATATATATATATATATATATATATTATATATATATTATTTAAGAATCTATATATCTAAATATGCATAATATATTCAGTTACAAGGAGCATGCAATTCTAGTCATACATGAATATATATAACACAGTCATAATATATATAATATATATATATATATATTAAGAATATATATATCTAAAATATGCATAATATATTCAGTCCTACAAGGAGCGTGCAATTTTAGTCATACATGAATATATATACACACTATATATATATGTATATATATATATAATATTTAAGAATATATATATCTAACATATGCATAATATTTCAGTCTACAAGGAGCATGCAATTTTAGTCATACATGAATATATTATAAACACGTCTATATATTATATATATATATTATATATATATAATATATATTATATATATATATATATATATATATATATATATATTTAAGATATATATATCTAAAATATGATAATATATTCGTCTAGAAGGAGCATGCAATTTAGTCATACCATCAAATATATATAACACCGTATATATATAATATATAGATATATATATATCATATTATATATATTTTATGAATATATATATCTAAAATATGCATAATTATTTCAGTCTACAGGAGCATGCAATTTTAGTTCATTACATGAATTATATATACACACGTATATATATATATATAATATATATATATATAATATATTATAATATATATCCTATATAATTTAAGAATATATATCTAAAATATGCATAATATATTCAGTCTACAAGGAGCATGCAATTTTAGTCATACAGGAATATATATACACACGTATAATATATATATATATATATATTATATATATATATATTTATATATATATATATATATATATTTAAGAATACTATATCTAAAATATGCATAATATATTCAGTCTAGAAGGAGCATGCAATTTTAGTCATACATGAAGATATATACACACGTATATATATATATATATATAAGATATATATATATATATATATATTTAAGAATATATATATCTAAAATATGCATATATATTCAGTCTACAAGGAGCATGCATTTTAGTCATACATGAATATATATACACACGTATATATAATATATATATATATATATATATATATAATATAATTTTAAGAATATATATATCTAAAATATGCATAATATTCGTCTACAAGGAGCATGCAATTTTAGTCATACATGACTATTATACACACGTATATATATATATATATATATATATATATATATATATTATATTTAAGAATATATATATCTAAAATATGCATATATATTCAGTCTACAAGGAGCATGCAATTTTAGTCATACATGAATATATATACACACGTAATATATATGTATACAAACGTATATATATATATATATCCACTCATATATGAAATACACTAGCGTATATACAAATGCTTATTGGATCTGAGATATAACATGGCTGCCTTAGATTTCAGTTGTATCTAAAACAAATATGCCAACTTTTACAATATACCAGTTGGAGTCTAGAATCCTATAATAAACTGCCGTCGCTAGACAAATCTGTCTACGTTTATCTAATCATTAAATCCTTCTAAATGATACGGCCATGACAACACCCCAGCACCACCACCACCACCACCTTTACCAGTTCCAACTGCAACATCACATCGTTCCAGCATGACACTAACACTGCCATCCCTTACACCACCCGTCTTGCTAAAATGTCTTATCTACAAGTCCCAGGAACAATGTTAGGAAATATTAGACGAAGCTTAGTCATAAGATTTTGGTGAATTTTGTTATTGTTTTACATTTGTCTTCTTCCACTTGTCATTCTTTCAATCCAGTTTTGTTGTTGTTGTTGTTGTTTTAAAAATAAATAAAAAAACGCGGGATAAGAATGACTAAATCAGACGGCCCCTCTCAAACTCACTATTTTTACAGTGCGGTAGACTTAACCTTCCCGTATTTATTTATCTCTCTTATAGTTCTGAGTTCAAATCCTGTCCAAGATGATTTTTTTTATCTTCTAATGTTGATAGTAAAAAGTACCGGTCTAGTATCAAAATCGATGAAATTTATTATATCGCCCCCATCAATTATGAAGCTTTGGGTTTTCCATTTCTTTATTCATTTATACATACAGATACAACCGCGCGCTCAGACACACACACATATCTCCCACACATATTTACCCCTCTCTCTTTCTCTCTGTCTCTGTGTCTGTCTGTCTGTCACTCTGTCTCTTTCTCTATCTCTCTATCTATCTATCTATCTATCTATCTATCTATCTATCTATCTATCTATCTATCTGTCTGTCTGTCTGCCACTGTCTTTCTATCTGTACACGGTGGAGTCTCTATATACGAACATAATGCGTTCTAAGGTACTCCTAAACTGCACATGAAACGAAATCACAATATCCCATCGAAAAATAAAAAATATTTTAAAAATCTAAATAGCATGAACTAGATCATGGCTAAAAGATAATAGTTTACTCAACGTAGCCGCCCTCAGCTTCCACCACGCATCAAGATAGCTCCGAAAATTGGAGCCTCTCTCTGCCTTTGAGAAGATCTTCGAACGCTTTGATTTTGGTCACCAGCTTCAGAGCGGTTGAATGTTTTTCTGAGTCGCGGCCCACACATAGTAATCCTTGGAATTACAATTAGGGCTGGTAAATTTGTAGAAACTCTCTACAAACACATTTGACTCTTTCTCGAGGTATGGCAAGGGACCGAATCTTACTGTCACACATATGTCTACCAGCTGCAACCCTCTCCAGCCAAGGTTCGACCACAGTCTCCTGCGTTTTCATATAACCACTGTGAGTCTATGGCTCTGTCCAAAAAGGTGGGGCAGGATGACGTCACCCTCACAGGTGAAGCTTCTAAAAACCAAAACAGTGTGGGGATACTTGGTTTTCATAATGTCCATATTATTACAAGCGTTTACAGCGTTCACAGAGCATTGAGCCGTGCTCATGATGTTGGCGTTTTGATACCCGGTGTAAATCATCTTGGTACAGATAACTTTTTTCCAATATCCACATGGTTTCTTGTGCTCCATGTTACCTGACGTTCTCTCAACAACGTTAATCATTATACTTTCGAACGCTCTTGATAGTTCACTGATACATCAAACCGTTCCTGAAAAACGAGAAATAAAATATCGTCAAATTTGCTGGAACCCCTTTATGTATGTATGTATGTATGTATGTATGTATGTATGTATGTATGTATGTATGTATGTATGTATGTATGCATGTATGTATGTATGCATGTATGTATTTATGTATGTGCGTATGGTATGTGTATGTATGTATGTATGTATGTGTCTATGCATATATATATATATATATAATTATAATTATAATTAGGGTTCAGCTAACTGCTTCACCACATACCGAAATTAGAAATAGGAGTTAAAAATTCCTTTTCTGCTACTATAAGAATCTCCATGACGGTAAACATACTTTTTTTGGGAAGGCAAAGAGAAAAACAACGAATCAACACGACCAGGATTAATTATATAGGCGTTTCGAGATTAAAGTATGTTAAATTTTTATAAAATTTGAAAGTACTATTGCTGAACATGCACACAATCGAGCGTCATCATGTAACAGATATCCAACCAAAACTTCCAAAATTTACAGAGCCAAATGTGAGTACACTATTCAAACTCTATACCCGCCTGTATGCTACGAGCAATACCGCAGAAAAATGCAGTAATCTATCATGGAGTAAATTATAATTTTAAATTAATAATAGAGGGCTAAAATTTATTAATTTAATTAATTAATTAATTAATTGATTAATCAATTAATCATATATATTAATCAAATAATCATATAGATTAGATAGATAGATAGATAGATAGATAGATAGATAGATAGATAGATAGATAGATAGATAGATAGATAGATTGATAGATAGATAGTAATTGAACAAATGAATGATTTTCCACCTGTTCCTTCCGATCTGCTAGAAATAGCAACTCCGTTTCCGTTAAAGAATACAGTACCTTCTTGGCAAAGGAAAAGACATTATGTCTCCGGGGTACACGATTCCATAAAAGACGAATTAATCAGGGCAATTCATCTTGGTAGAATTAACTCTTTTCCAATATCCACATGGTTCCCAGTCCTCCATGTCAGACCACTTTTTCTTGAGAAATTCAATCGTTCTGCTCCCCAACTCCGTTGATAGCTCACTAATATATCAACCTGTTTCTGAAAAAAGTTTAGTTTTGGTTCTGAGCTAGACTGGGTTAAACAGCAACAGTTTACATTTATTAAAGGATCTCCTTTCTCACATAGTATAGACATGTCATTAAAACCCACTCTGCTTTATGTATTACATACGACGCTGTTTTCTGATAAGACGGTCGTTAACAAATTAACTGTACTCCAAAAACAACAATATCTTTTAGGCCACAGCCATAATGAGAAACGTCAGATCACATCATATTTGTAAGATTTCTGAGACTAGGAGTAAAGAGGGGAGATAATTAGCAAAATTCAAGGACCACTGTTATCCGTTCCTTTAATCGATGCAAGCAACACTGCTAGAAGTCAGCAGTTATTGTTTAGTCCGTCAGCAAATAGCATCAGAAGTGTTCTCCACGGGTCATGGGCTCGTTTTCAATCTGGCAGCGGGATTTCGTTGGAGAATCACTTTCACAAATACTCTTTAATAAACATTGTATCGCCACAAATGAAATTAGCCGTAACCGTAGAACATCAAGATATTTGCTTATATTTAGATCGGAGACATTGTCCAAATATTTCGTTTTTGGATTTGGTTTGCAAGATTCTTTATATGAGTTCGTGTGTTGAAGCATATTCTGTTGTGTCTGGGGAGAGTCATTTTCTTTTTGTGCCTTTTAAAATATAACAGACTCACCGGTAAAATTTCCACTTATTTTAAATTTTTATTTTCCTAGAATTTTCGTTGCGTCTTGCAACCTTTTTAATATATTGAAAAGGTTGCTAGACGCAACGAAAAATTTAGGAAAATAAAAAAATAAGAAATAAGTGGAAATTTTACTGATGAGTGTGTTACACTATAAGGCACAAAAAGAAAATGACTCTCCCCAGACACAACAGAATTGTCCAATGCTTATACATTTAATAGGGCAATCCTTCATGACCAAATAATATTAACATTTGGTGAATCAATTAACAGCGGACGAGGGTATTTACAACCAGAGTCCATTTGCAATGCGGAGGTAGATTATACTGATATTAATCTCCCTCTCCCTCTATTTCTCCCTCTCTCTTTTTCTTTCTCCCTCCCTCTCTCTCTCTTTTTCTTTCTCCCTCCCTCTCTCTCTCTCTCTCTCTCTCTCTCTGTCCGTCTCTCTCTCTCTTTCTCTTTCTGTCTTGCCTCTCTGCATATCTCTACGTCTACTTTTGAATACATACATATACACACAAGCACACACACACACATACGTACATACATATTTACATATATGCGTAACCACATACACTAACATACACACACACACACACAAACATGTACATATATAAGGTATGTATGTATGTATGTAAGAACGTATAACAGTGAAATATATTAGTAAAATATTTATGTGAATTAAATGGAATTTAACCTATTTCTTCAACTAGAGCAACGCTAAATATACTTTGTTTCCGCTGTAAAATATTGGACAACATTTTTCCAAATAATTTGAACATTACATTACGATTCGTAAACTGTCATCTTGCGGTATACTTGAAAACTAGCACACTAGCATAGGGGAATATCGTTAACTATCTCTATCTTTCATTAAATATGCAACAATCGCTTTGTGTGTGTATGTGTGTGTATGTGAGTGTGTTTGTGTGTATGTGTGTGTGTGTGTGTGTGTGTGTGTGTTGTGTGTGTGTGTGTGTGTGCGTGCATATGTATATATATACATGTATAGCTAGGCAGACAGACAGGAATAGATAGAGAAATACATATATATACATATATATATATATATATATATATATATATATACATACATATGTGTATGTATGTACACACACGCACGCACGCACGCACACACACACACACACACACACACACACACACACCACACACACACACACACATATATATATATATATATATATTGGTTCCTTTGAAGGTGCGTAATTTAATATTTAGGGTTTTGGTCTCGCGATTTTGAGGAGGTGATTTCAATTCTTGTGCTGGGCTACGCATTTTGTCTTGAGCCACACATTTCCTTTCACTATGCTCCCTCCTGCTTGCTTGTAACGAGTACCAACTGGGCTTTTCTGCAGTCTTCCCCCCTCCACTTCTAACCGTCAAGTTCTGGATGAATATCGATGGTCCAAGAAGGTGGTCTATGCCAGAGTGCAAATACGTGGGCATGTAAAACAAGTATGGTACATCTTACGAAGACATATTCGCTTGCGAGTGACGGCTATATATAATCCTATTCGTCACAATATGTAGCACTAGTTTGAGTCAAATATTTACAATGGAAAGATTATCATCAAAGTTACTTCTTAGGATCTTTTCGGTTTGAACGGCAGTTTTTTCTAGCGGTGTCATATGAAGTTGTCACCCATAATTATGACCCTAGTATCGATCTATTGCATTTCAATCTGTTTTAGGGTTAGGGTTAGGGGTGGGGGGAAGGGTATCTTTTTTTCTTCAGAAATGTAAATAAACCCAATATGTATCTTAAACGAGGGACATATTCATTCGGCACAGAATGTTTTCACCTCAATAGACGTCATTGATTGGTTGAAATTGCTGAAATTGAAGAAAACAACAACAAATATCTTACAAACTATAGAATTTTCTCAAAAAAGCCAAGAGAAAAAAGATGTTTTATAAACGCATTCTACCAGTATACGAAGTTTAAAAGTGTTTAGTTACGTGGAAATTATTTTAAAAAACTGCCGGTCAAACCGAAAAGATCCCTTCTTACAATAATGCCTATTCTCTTTTAATGTTGTGCATGACGCCAATGTTATATTTCTTTTTATTTCTATTACCGATTAATTACTGCTTGTGTAGATAATCTAATAGAATAGTAACATATATACTACAGTGCCAAATACAATGTTCTTCAATGCATCTTCTTTCCAGTGACATGAGAGCATAAGGAACACGCAAGCTAGGTTTTCGTTAATACATGGAGTACAAAGATAGGATAGGTTTTACCACTTGTAACTTTAATTATTATGGTTGCTGTTCTTTTATCTTTAACAAGCACGAGTGTATCGAAAAACAAAACAACGATACTAAAATATACTAAAATACTCAGTCTGCCGCGTTTAGTTTTGCACCAGATGCCCCATTTATTTTAGAGAAACGAAGCATTAACATCTCCCGGTGATTATAAAGGAATCATATACAAATTAAAAACATATTTTAGAACGGAAACCATTGTTTCATTTAAGTCATACAGCTTGGATTTGTTTTGAAACATCAGTCTTCAATGGTATCTGTGTTTATATATTAAAGTGACAATATATGAAAACTAAAATTTTAAAGAAATTAAGTTAATGACGAAAATATATGACTGCTCGGCATGCTCATTAGAAGTTTAAATCCGTTTAATTGACTGACTGTAGATATAATTTGTTTTCATTTGTACAATAAAGCCCTAAAAATAGGACTTTCATTTCATCTTTTAAATATTTTCAACTTCATAAAATTTCAGATATGTTTATTGTCAAAGTTGATCCTATTTTGTGCGAAATTAGCCTATTCTTAACAAATTCTTGAAATCATGCGAAGACAAAATAAAAACGTCAGAACAATCTCAGCATGTTGTCCATTCATTTGTTTCCACAATCATTTCATGTTTTGGAATGAAGGATAGCCATTTTGGTAGATTGTTTGTGTACTACTCTCATCACACCGTTGGAACACTTGAGTAGTCCCCCAGCCTTAAAGAAATAGCAACCAAAACTCCTTAAACCATTTCCTAGAATATCTGAAAAAGTACGCTGGATATTGTGGTTCGATATAAATTAGATGCCTTTGACCGTATGTCTGTACGAGAAGAACAAAAGTAACAATATACCTAATACTACACTAAATAGCTAAAAATATTCATTTTAAAATTAACTTTATCAAATATCTATAAGCAGTTAAAGTAAAATGAAGTTGTAAAGAATTGTAGATTGAGTTTTTACACGTTCCTGTACACGAGAGAAAGGAAAGACATTCATTGGGAGATTTTGGTCTCTTAGAAAAGATTCTCTATAGATTTTGTGTGTAAACATACATCAAGCCGACATCAGCGGAATACGAGACATGTGGATGATTTTGCCTCCTCAATAGTAGATAAAAGTTCCAGCCTTCTGTTCCCACATGCAGATAACAACAAGCAATACATTTGCTGCTACGTGCCGAGGCTTGTGAAGCTAGATTTTACTTAGTAAAAGCACACGGAACGGCGAGGATCAAAATAAAGATGTGTATACAATTTTTAACAAGGTATTAACTGAAGATTTTGTTACGAAGGAAAATAAATTCATTTTTATAAACGTGTACTATGTTGATGTAAAGCTTACTACAAGTAGCAGGTGTGGCCCATGACTAAAAATGTTGGCTTGGCTTGTAAATAGTGGTTAACATATGTTTTCGCCACAGTCTTGGGTGAAGCTAAACAAACTACAACTCGACAGATTCTTTAAATGGTTTCTCTATGATATAGAAAGACATATTTTTCCATATAGGCTTGGGGACGTTTGTGGTTTTATAAAGTGATCCAGTTGGTAGCAATGAAATTAGTCATATCACACCCATATTTACCGCAACAAGAATTTGGTCAGCGATGACTATTCTGATTTACATTTCAAGATGTTTAATTTATGAATCAGATTGAAGATTTTTTTGTCCTTATAAATTACTTGACAATTTATAGTGAGTGATAACCTATATTTGCATAATTAAATAGGTTACAAAATATAACACGCTTCGAATATGTACAAGTACGAGAATATATATATCTATATATATATATAAGCGAGCGAGTTTCTCGTTACACAAAAACATACTAGTCACACACAGAATCAAGTATTATACATACAAAAACACAACCACATAAACGTACGTATGTAAACATAGATAGTTAGATAGATAGATAGATAGATAGATAGATAGATAGATAGATAGATAGATAGATAGATAGACAGACAGACAGACAGACAGACAGACAGACAGATAGATAGATAGATAGATAGATAGATAGATAGATAGATAGATAGATAGATAGATAGATAGATAGATAGATAGATAGATAGACAGATAGACGCATATATATGTGTGTGTGTGTATACATAACATGCATTAATACATGCGTACAAACATACACTCATATCCAATATATAAACACACATTTGTAAATGTGTGTTTGTGTTACTATATAAAAATGAGTATGAACATATTTTCCTTAACTGAATTATTACAAATTAGGAACCTATGTAATGGTATTGAAAAAATTCCTCCAACTCTCCGCTCAACTCGGGCTACGTCATTTGCATCTGGTGACAAGATGTTCCATACTGCTGTTGCATAGAGACAAACTCCCCCAGGCTGAGATAATAACTGCTATGTAGTGATTTATCGTGTCATTATTTATTCATTAAAACGCTATATATACAGTATCTGTGTGTGTGTCTATGTGTGTGTATGCGTGTGTGTGCGTGTGGGTGTATGTATGTATGTGTCTGTAGACGGATACATATATATTTATAAACACGTATATAAATGTGTGTGGATGTATATATATATATATATATATGTGTGTATGTGTGTGTGTATGTATGTATTATTTAGGCGAATACCTACGTACCTACCTATGTACATACCTACTTGCATACATACATACATACATACATACATACATACATACATTCAGTGGACTTACGATGCCCGAATAAGGACTGCGCTTTGCACGAGGTTCCGGGTTCGATCCCAACGCGTGACACTTTTGCATATGTTAATCTTCTGTAGTGTCGAATTTACTCACACCTTATAAGTGAAATTGAAGAGACGGAAACTGTAGAGAAGCCCAACGGGTGTATTGTACTTGCATCTCAAGAGATACAGATTTGTCATATTCTGTGTGATGTTGGTTCTCTCAGAGACGTACAGTCACATGTAGACGACAGCAAGAAAAAGGAGCAGTGATATGCTTTTCTGGATGGCTGATGTCCTGTGGTTAGTAATTATAATTGGTGTGGTATGAGCAATGAGGTATCAGACTCAATAAATGTTATACGAAGGAGAGACGAATTGCTAAAGTGTCGAACTTGATATTGGACAAGATTTGCTACGTTCAAGAAGCGGAAGCCATTGCAACAGAGTAGAAAACATGTCTGTGTACCAGAGCCTGAAATATTGGGTTGTCCAGAAAGTTCGAGCTGATTTTTAAAGGAAAGAAAAAAGGTCAATAAATACTTGCCATTACATTTTTAATCAACCAAATATGAACCATTTTGTTGCACAATGCGTCTCCATCTTTCCTGTAACTTGAATATGCCCTCTTCTCAAAATTTTGGTGGTTTCATGGCAATGAATTCATCAAGGTATCATTTTTACGTCATCCAAGGAATTGAAATTTTTACCATTAAGACTATTCTGAAGAGACCTGAATAAGTGGAAATCCCAAGGAGCAATATCTGGTGAATATGGAGGTTGCGGTAATACATCCCAGCCGGGCTGCAGCAATTTTTGTCTGGTTCCCAAAGCATCAATTGCCGAAAATGAACTTTCTTATCTTCATTTTAAAGGATTATAAAATTAAGACAGGTTATAGGAACATAAACCTTCTTCCACGAAAAGATAGCTTAAACTCTGCTCTAAATGGAGTAGCAGTCAAATCGTATTTTATGGACTCAACCATGTTCTAACATATGTCGAAAGCTACTATAAATCGGCACGAACTTTTCGGACAACCCAATATCTTAGCGCACTGTGTGACAATAGTCTCCCCATTAAAGATGTAATTTGAGGTTTGCAGTATAAAGTATTCCAGCCCCGGAAGTGGAAGGCTAATTCCTGCGTGCGACGCAGTCTTTGCTATGCCGAATATATGTGATTGCCAATGGAGAACTTCGATGGTTATAATACTAATCCACAGATCGCTAGAAACAAAAATGTGAGAGAAAGACAATGAGACTTATTTACTAAGATCGATTCAATTCATTGTGCATAGGTGCTTCGTGGTTGAGATATTGTTCAAATAACTGTGGTGCATCATCGGTGATGATGTGTCTCATCAGGTTATTTGTAAAAAGGTAACTTGATTTTTTTTTTTTTTTAATCTCCGTTTCGCTTATTTCTATAAGAATACACTTTGGTAGATGTAGTGTGCTACACGTCTACATGAGGAATTGGGCTATAGTCTACAACTCTTCAGATATAAGTAATAAGGTCAGTTACAATGAAGCAAAAAATGAAAACAAAAGTATGAAAATAAGTAAATGAGTACAGTTCTATATTTAAGAGATGAGGAATTATGTACATTGTTTACATTATTTACAATTGACGGATATTTGTCCTCATCTTGTTTGTTGTTAACACAACGTTTCGGTTGATATACCCACCAGCTTTAATTAGGTGTCTTGGAGAAATTTCGAACCTGGGTTCTCATTCCTAAGGTATTTTTTGATGTTGTTGTTGTTGTTATTATTATTATTATTATTATTATTATTATTATTATTATTATTATTATTATTATTATTATTATTATTATTATTATTATTATTATTATTATGCCCACAAGCATAATAAAGTATTCCTGAAATGTCCACCATCAGGTTGAGAGACACAAATTGCCACATGTCAAGCAAAACCAACTAAGATTTCTTTATTTGTCATTCTATCTCACTAAGCAACTTTGAAGATCTTCCCTGGCCATCGTTGGTAAAATGTGTTCAGTTTTTTGCTCACCTTCATTGACGTTTTCTCTACTCCATTGCTATACATAACTGTTATCTAACTGGTGACGATGTAATCGACTAAGCCCTCTCTACACTTTTAGGTGTTGTAGCTATTTTAGTGAACAAGCGCACACCATTGATGTCATTAACCCAGAAACCTAACACAGTAATAATGCTGGAAGTACAAGGTTTTTCACGTTCCATATGTCGGACAAAAAACAATATGCTAGCACTGAGTGAAACACACCTGCCCCTAGACATATTGGAATCGGAAACACTTTTATGAGTTAATGTACTACGCAGAACTGTCTGCAGAATACGGAAACAGGGAGTAACGTTCTTCGCCTGTGATGACTTATCAACAAATGTCCTCCTCTTCCACTCCAAGCTAAAGTTCAATATACCAATATTGCATGAGATCAGTCTCAATTTGATCATAGGTATTACCTACCGTTCTTCTGATGCGATAATTCCGGAGGCTATTTCAGGGATGCATTTTCTCTTGTAAGTCAAA
Source organism: Octopus sinensis (assembly GCF_006345805.1). Lineage (NCBI taxonomy): Eukaryota > Metazoa > Mollusca > Cephalopoda > Octopoda > Octopodidae > Octopus > Octopus sinensis. The sequence goes on along the minus strand of NC_042998.1, from coordinate 47,273,985 downwards.
TCCTAAGTGAGACCAGCTCAAAACCCAATGTACTGCTCACAGAGGACTTCAATTTTCCTGGTCTCAGTTGACCTGATGGCTATTTCCAACCTGGAACTAAACAATCTAAACAGAAGATATCCCCTTGATATTACTAAAGTATTTTTCATGCAAAAACTCATCACCTGAACAGTTTAGTCTTTGCCATCACTACAGACTCCATTCACAATGTTCTGGTCATTTCAACAGCTACTTCTAGTCACAAAATTTTACTGTTATCTAGATATGGTTCAAAGTGAACAAAGCACAAATAGCATCAAGCAGGACTCAACCCTCATGCAATTAAATTTCAAGAAGGCCAAATGAAAGGAAGTCGAAACAGAAATTCTCGAAACAAACTGGTTTCAGCATAATTTTTTCTAATCTAGGCACAAGGCCCGAAATTTTGGGGAGGGCCCAGTCGATTAGATCGACACCAGTACGCAGCTGGTACTTAATTCATCGACCCCGAAAAGATGAAATGCAAATTCGACCTCGGTGGAATTTGAACTCAGAACGTAAAGACAGAAAAAATACCTATTTCTTTACTACCCATAAAGGGCTAAACACAGAGGGGACGAACAAGAACAGACAAACGGATTAAGTCAATTATATCGACCCAAAGTGCATAACTGGTACTTATTTAATCGACCCCGAAAGGATAAAAGGCAAAGTCGACCTTGGCGGAATTTGAACTCAGAACGTAGCAGCAGACGAAATACTGCAAAGCATTTCGCCCGGCGTGCTAACGTTTCTGCCAGCTCGCCGCCTTATGGTCTCAGCATATTGGCAAACTCAATGTTGTCGAATGAATTAAGTTTCTGTATGAAGAGTCAATGAAGATCTGTTGAAACATACCCCATATAAACACGCCTAATCCTGCAAGAGCGTAATTCCAGGAGATAGACGGATATTGATGCAAACGGAACCAAACTAACAAAACAACTAAAAAGTCCTCTCTCAACAGGTGAGATTGCGAAAGAAAAATGAAAAGAAAGAACATTAAAGTGGACCTAAAAATATCTTATGACAAAGAAACTTCACTAAAGGAATCCCGAGCAGAAAAAACTAAAAAGACTAATACCAAATTCTTTTTCCACTTTGCTAACCAAACATCATCTTCACATAACCAGATTGGCCCTCTAATGGGCCAAAATGTATCATATACAAATGTATCATATTCAAATACAAATATGCGCGCTTCAACCTATAAACAAAACAAAAATACATAATTGAAACGAATTCTTTGGGCCTCAGAATTCAACTGCAGAGACACGTCTAGAAATCAATGATATTATAGAAAATGATATACTTGCAGCTATTAATGACCTAGACTCAAACTCAGCATCTGGACCAGATATCCTGCCAACCATATTGTTAAAAGCCCTAACTCTAACCCTAGCCCTCCCCAAACCATCAAAGCTGTTATTCCAAAAGTTGCTAGATAACGACATATTTCCAGAAGTAATGAAAGACGTAGTAGCAACACCTATACATAAAAGAGATTGCAGGTCTGAAGCTATTAATTACAAACCTGTTTCTCTCACATCTCACAAATCTAAAATTGTCGAATAATTGTTAATAATTACGTACCTTGAGGAAAGCAACCTCATAGTCGATGCACAGCATTTATTCGGAGACAAAGTTGTCTGTCACAACTATTGCAAGTATCCTCCCTAATACTATCCTCAATAATCTCTTGAGAAGAATGGACACTGACTGCATATTCTTTTACTTTACTAAAGTATTTGACAAGATTGATCATGGATATTATCTGTCATAGGGTGAGATATCCTGGACACTCCGGAAAACACGGAGAAGGGCTCTCTGACTTCTTCCGGAATAAAAATCAATCTGTTGCTGCCAACAATTTTCTCTCTGTAAAGTCACGTGTAATAAGTGGAATCCCTCGGGGCTCGGTTCTAAGACAACTATTATTTATCATCACCTTACCAAGTATAAGTTCCCAAGCCCTCTAGTCTAATATAACGAGTTACGTCGATGACACAAAAATGTCGACGGCTACCCATACTCCAGAAGATGCCGTACCACTGCAAAATTAGCTTAACCTCATTTATCAATAGGAACATAAAAACAATATGGAATTTAATGCATCAAAATTTCAGATTCTGCATTAGAGGGGAATACGAACAGATCGCATTATTTGATCGAATAATGACTGAGAGTGCTAATGACATACGAGACTTAGGAGTACTCATGTCAAACGATGCATCTTTCATCAGCCACATCACCAAACTACGTCTAAATGCAGACATCTCATAGCATGGATCCTACGAAACTTAATGATTCTACGGAAAATCTTAGTTCTCAGCACACTAGATAACTGCTCCCAGCTTTGGTCTCCAAACGCATCCGGTCTCAGAAAAAATTGAAGGATTAAAAAGAATGTTCACTGGTAAAAGAACTTGAGTTAAACACCTTAATTACTGGAAACGCCGGAGAGAGATATACTTGCATAAACGTTTAGATAATCTTGAAAGAGCATGTTATAAAATTCAGGATTAAAGAGAATTTCAATGCATGAACTGGCAGATATCTTCAGCTTCGAAATATATCACCTTCGAAATAACGAACAAAAACAATTTATTGTACCAGTCTACTATTTAGAAGTCCTCAATTGTTCAGCTGCCTACCTGAAGTATTCAGAAATATAAAGGGACCTCTACCGAAACACCCGAAACAACATTGGATAAATTCTCCATGATGATCTCAGACCAGCCAACCATTCAAGGATTCACTCAGAGAGATGATCAGATGCTACAAACTCAACCAACTTCCAGTCATAAAATGAGAACAAAACTGAAGGAAAATATATTAAGGTGATGCTGCAGCATAGCCGCGGGCCTACGGCTAAAACCATTAATCGAATAAAAGAAAAGATGAGGATTGGTGAAAACAGTAGTCGTCAAACGCCTTGTGTTATCATTTACAGCTCTTCATTCTGATTTCAAATCCCACGGAAAACGAACTTTTCACTCTAGACTTCCAGTATGCATAGAATTAAACATTAGTCAAGTACAGGTATCGGCCTTAATCGACTAAAATTTCCTTCTGAATATGTTGGACATTCCTGCTATTACAAAAATCAGTGATGCTTCACGTTAATAGTAGAGAAGAAAAAAACATGACTATTAAATCGTCAAGCTATTGTCGATACTATATTTTCTATTTTCTATGTTAATTTGTTTCCGAGTGTAGTATCTTTATTTGACAGAAAACTGAATAGATGTAGTTACAATATATAAAATGTGATAATTTATTCATTGACTGAATGCCGAAGGAAACCATACGTGACGAATATATTCCGGTATAGAGATAATTTGTGTTCGAGTGCGTGTACATATAATACATCCATCCATCCATCCATATATATATCTGTGTATATGTGTGTTCTTTTTATATATGTATATACACGCATATGAGACTTATGACTTACGTACATCATGGGTGTTCTTGTTTATCTTATGTATGTTTTGGGGGTTTGTAGGTGTTTGTGTTAATTTGAAGGCTTTCCACATACTGGTTGGGTGCATGAAATTTATGTTTATATTTAAATTCAGCTGATTAATACCTGTTGGGAAGAGAGAAAGCAGGGAAGTAATTTTGGAATAAAACAAGATTGAGTTAAAGATTTATTAAGTAGTTGAGGAAGAGACGATATAAAATAAGGTAAGCCAGAAGAGTGAGGTGTGTTTCGAATGTGTTTAAAAGGATTTGCTAGCAAGGTTGTTGTCTGTCGTTCCTAGTGAGGCTGTGTTGTGTAGACAGCTCTTTTTGTGTAGACTAGAGTATTGTCCGTCTTATGAGGGATAACTTTAGAAGAGATAAATTTACTATATTAGAAGGGATAACTTTACTATCATGGGTATTATCAAGAAATACAGCATACATACAGTAATTATAAGTTTACTTTTATCAAATATATTTTGTGGTGCTTATATAAAATTATAAAGTGAATACTAAATTTCAAAACAAAAAAGATTAAATAATATAAATTTTTCATTTGTATAACTCTTTTTGTAACTACTTTATCACTAATTCCTTCTCTTCCTCATTCTCCTCCAACTTCTTCTCCTCCTCATCCCCTGTCTCACGTTTCTCTTTCCCTGTGTGTAATGCGTTCTTTTACTCATTGACTGCTACCAAGCCAATTATGTGAATGCAGCACCTTGCACCTCTAATATTAACCCTCTCTCTCTTTATCTCTCTCTCTATCTATCTATATCTCTCTCTATCTATCTATCAATCTATCTACCTATCTATCTATCTCTTTTAATCTCTATCCTAATTTTTCTACGATATAATGGAAGTCTGAAGATTTCTACCAACCAGCCAACCAACTCTGGAAACAGCGATATTTAACCATATGGCTCCGTCCGTGATCATCCACATATTTTTAAGGGACATGTTCCTCGGAATGCATTATTCAATACAACACTCCTCTCTTAATACAGCGGACACTGGCTGCTAGTTGAGACAAAAGCTATTACATAGCAGTAAAGGTATAAATGCACAGCGCATCTCTGGAACAGATGTCTCTTTTTTTAATTTATTGATGTGTTTTTATTCTCATTAATTATTACCATTCCAGCATGCCCGCAATCAAATGACTGGATCAAGTAAAAGAATAAAGAATAGATCAGTCTTAGTTGAAGAACTCTATGATCAAACGAAGAATGCATCAAAGGATGCATAGTAATTTAACAGAATATGTTGTGATTTGAAAGACATACGCCTGCTGTTGTTTTCCCTTCTCATGTCAAGCGAAAGACAGCGCAGATACAAGTACATTCCGGGCGTTTCCAGACTTTTGTGGGAGAGACATGTAATAATTTCAAAAACACAGGTGTGGCAGTGTGGTAAGAAGCATACTTGCAAACCTCATAGTTCCGGTTCATTCCCACTGCGTGGCGCCTTGAACAATTGTCTTCTACTGTAGTATCAGGCCGGTCAAAGCTTTGAGAGTGGATATGATGGGCGGTAACTGAAAAAAGCCTGTCATATATATATATATATATATATATATATATATATATATATATATATATACTACTAACAATATAGGATGAAGTACCTTTCTCTACAGAAAAGGAATCCATCAGGAAGCGTGGCAGTATTGGCTTTAGAATAACCCTCTTTAGCCCTTAATTATATGATATATATATATATAATATATATATATATATATAGCGGTATTTCCGTCTCAGCAACAATACTGGAGCTATAGTAATCCGTTACAGGACTTACCTGGCGTACCTATTCGTTTAGATCACCCTAACCCTAACCCCACCCCCCATACTTTGTGTGTGTGTGTGTGTGTGTAAGATCCAGGGATCGATGTGTAGGAAGAAAGGTAGCTTCAAGCTATCCGTCATTCTGGTTGAACTTCCTTGCACCAACGTGTAGGTACCCAGGACATTCGATATAACCTCCTGCATCTTGAAAACGACTGAGACTGAAGGTTTCCGTTAGCTACAGGAATAACCAAAAGTCACAGAGACTAACGTCCGAACTGTAGGGGGGATAAAGAACTGTTTTGATGCACATATCTCTCAAGTTGTTTGTTATCAGGATGGTAGTCACTGAACCCCTCTGAGAACCCAATTTTACACAAATTTTGCACACGTTCAGATCTTCATGAATAATTTTGCCATACCAATTCCAAATTACATGCTTATTATCTTTATAGACACACGACTCTCTTTATTCATAAATTGCGAATTTTCTTAATGAGGTCTTATGCTATGACGTACCTCTCCCTCCGACAACTCTCATCATCTCTCATATCCCTTCGTCCTTAGAGCTCTTGTACCAGTGAAATGTTTAATCCATTAGCAATCTGGAGCATTTCATAAGTTTCCGTAGCGTTTTTGACCAGTTTAGCACTAAACTATATTGCATAACGAGCTTCCAAACGTCCCGACTGCATTCTGAAAACTAGTCACCCGTGACAAGCGGTATTTATTTGGATGTCTTCAAAGTGCTGGAATAGCAGAAGTTGGCATATATACATACATACATACATACAGACAGACAGACAGACAAACAGACAGACAGACAGACAGACAGACAGACAGACAGACAGACATATATAACCACATGTGAATCGTCGGCGATTTTCTTCATCTTCTTTTCTATTCGATTTTCCTCTGTTTCTGAAGAAGAGCGTCGCTCAAAACATTAAACCATCTTTCTTTCCTTCCTTGATAGTCTGCTAATACTTTACATGTACCACGTCCTTAAGCTGTTGATTTTTTTTTTGTTTCTTCTTTTTTGGATTTACTATATAAATATATATATATATATATATATGCGTGTGTCTTTATACCTGTGTTTTTTTGTGCCCCCAAACCACTTGACAACCGGTTTTGGTTTGTTTGACTTCCCGCATCTTACCCATTCTGCAAAAAGAGACAGATAAAATTAGTACCAGGCTTTAAAAAAACAACGACTGGGGTAGATTCGTTCAAAGAAACGTTCTTCGAGGCAGTGCCCCAGCATAGCTGCTGCTACTACTACTACTACTACTACTACTACTACTTAGCATAGAGAAATATAGCATTAACATGCCTACAACAATCCATAAACATGTGATGTATTAAATGGAGAGTAATCTTTATATATAAAACTGTGGTTGTGTGAGTGTCTGTCCCCTTCGATTTAGATTCCTAACTACTCCCACATTTTGCGGTGCAGTTTAACCAAAACCGGGTATCTTATAGTCGTGATTCATATCAAGCCCTTCTGGGTATTAGCGCGCGTCTACGATGAGTATACGATTTTAAAAATAATTTACCATCATTTTTTTCCATTTTCATGCATATTTTTTTAAAGGGAAGTAACTCTCTAAAAATGTCTACGATGAGTCAACGATTTAAAAAAAAATTTACCATCATATTTTTTCCATTTTTAATGCATTTTTTTGCTATCTTTTGGCTATAACTCTCTAAAAATGCTGTATAGTTATTTCCCTTACAAACCCGAGAAACGCCGGGCGATACTGCTAGTAACATACTAAAATTACAATAATCCAGGACATTTATTACCGCCTCTTCAAATAATGTCTTAATATATAAAGTCTCGTATATTACGGGTACAGTAAAGGTAGCAGCGCATAAGAAATGCGGGCAACATTTTAGCGTAGTTTTGTTTCAGATTAAAAGTAGGCTACCAACAGTTCAGGGTATTTTTTTTTTTTTTTCTCAATGAACATTTCTTAATGTTTCTATACGTTGAAATTATGTCTAATATAATGGTAGAAATGCTTTATTCGTCACAAGATCGGTCTTATTCAGAGCAACACTGCCTTTTGTGATCTATTCGCATCTGAAAATAACAGCAAATAAATTTTCATATCATCAATATATTTTTTCTAAAAGTCTACATTTGACTTGCCTTTGCATTCATTTTTAACAAGGTCCTGATTTTTAAGGGAAATACTTTTATTCTGCTTCGTTATTTTTGGCGATTTGACCACAGTAAACAAATCAACACACACATGTGGTATCATGTGTGCGTGTATTTAGATGTGTGCGTATATATATATATGTGTGTGTGTGTGTGTGTATGTATGCATGTATATATGTATGCATATATATATATGTATGTTTATATATATTTATGCATATATATATATATATATATGTATGTATTTATATATATATACATACAAATATATATATATAAACATGTATATATATACATATATATATGTATGTACATATATATATTATATATATATATATATATATATATATATATACACCACACATATAAATACACACATATATATAAGTATATATATGTATATGTACCTATATATATATATTATATATATATATATGTATGTATTTATATATATATATATATATATATATATACATATATACACGAAAAATATGTGAAGTATCATGTCTATTTCAGAGAGATTTCTTTCGACTTTTGAATTTTTATTTCCTTTGATAATAGAATCCTAATATATCCTCTTATCCCCAATGGCAAAAGCCTAGTTCAAAATGCATCCATGCATGTGAGATGTCTCCAGAAAGGCAGAAACTAAAAATCCCGGAACAAAATAGAATAAAATGAAATATAATAATAAAAAAAAAGCTTACTTGAAAGGAAAATGTACTGCCAGCAAACAATTCCAGATCATGTATCGTGTCATCTATATTAGCCACTACTGATGTTGCTGCTGCTGCTGCTGCCGCTACCACCACAACCACTACTACTACTACTACTACTACTACTACTACTACTACTAGCCTTACAACACTATGACATACATGTCTGCAAACATCCATAAACATGTGGTTGTGTGAGAAAAGAGATGATTTATAGCAGCTATATGTGTGTGTCCGTTTGTGTGTATGCGTGTGTGTGTGTGTGTGTGAGTGTGAATGTGTGAGTGAGTGTGTGTGAATGTGTGTTTAAGTGTGTGTGTGTGTTTAAGTGTGTGAAATCCAGGAATACTTTGATCAACAGAATATCGATTTCAAGATAATTTACAGCAAGTCTTGTCTGTGTGTCTATATGTATGCCTATCTGTGTTCATGAGCGTGCATATGTATATCTAATACTGAAAACGCGACCGCAGTTAATTATATTTTCTTACATATTAAACATTTTTTTTTATTAATTATCGCAGTATTTGTTCTTAATTTGGAACAAAATTTCCTGTTCGGAGTTAGATGTTACGCTTTAATAATACGAAAAATCATTGAAAAAAAATGACTTAAACTCCAAAAGTATCCACATGACACCTAATAGAGACGCACGGTCAATTCATGTTCCAGTTAGCTTAAACAGAATATATTTTAGCGCAAAATGTAACTGTAAATTATAACTGTAAATTATAACTGGGACAGCTAGAATGTTGATGCATATTATCTTGTTTTTCGCATTGAGCTCCGTTTTCATTATTAATCTAACTCGTCTATAGTATTTCTTTCTAATCTTCTTTACATCCATCCATCTTCTGTAGCCTTAACAATGGAAGGATATTACAAATTTTAACTAATCAATAGATATTATAAATAGGCACACCGAGTTAAAAAGCAAATGTCGTCATGAAACTAAATAATACTTCTGCAACGAAAGCAGAACACTCGAACGGTATTAAGTTGCCAGATATAAATTATCAACTACCTAAAATTAATTCCTTCACAATCCGAATGAAGATATATGGTGTACCGGTAGAAAAATGTCTCAATACAATCAACAAGACCACTTTCTAAATATTAAGTGCCCAGATCTAGCTCAGTGCTATACCTTCTACAAAAGTGTTGTAATTCGAACAGACGGTCACTCTTTACAATGGATGCAACTGCATTTCAAGGCCAGATTCTTCGTGTAGTGCGTTGCATAGTTATTGTTTGTAGTAAACGAATTGTCTGACTAAATCCAACTGTTTGAGGATAAGCCAATCATTGTTAACTCTCATCCTGTCGACTGTCCAAATGGCAAAACTTTAAGAAATAAAAGGTTGAATGTGAAATAATAGATTAAGAATAATAGATTAGGAATTCAGTTTCCTTCCCTTTTGGCCCTGAACTGTGAAATATTACCTATTCTTTTATCTAATTATTTATATAGTATAAATAGAAGTAAACAATATTTTGTAAATTGTTTCCTTATAATGAGCCCAACCCCCAAAATGAGACCTTCCAAAACGTTTTTATTCATATATAGTAAAAAATGAAAACAGCTTAGGAACTTTCTTTTCCGCCATTGCATATCTAACACTGAAAAGTTGTCTGTGTGGTTGCATCCCTTGGTGTCCAAATCGCGTGTTTATTTTGCTCAATACACAAATGTACAGATATTTATACTTCGCTTCATGTAAATAAAGAGAAATTGTACCGCTTGGAAGGGTTGATGTGCATCCTGCTCCCCTGAGTTAATTAACTGCGTCCAAATTATATTCCTTGACCCCCACAGGGAAATTTACATATTCTCCTTTATGATATCGAAAACAAGAGTACGATAAAACGTACAGGAACCATATAATCACGAATAAACATCCTTAATGGTGGTGGCTCCCGACGACAGCAAACCAACATTTGGAAATATTAAAATAATGCAACAAAGCTTTGCTCAATCCCGGTAGAATTTTAGTTGATCAAATATAGCGTCGATGAATATGCAAGGTTACTACATGGCAGAATTCTGTCACTTACCGATCTACCCAAACGTGCATGAGCTGATTAAATTGAATAGTTGCTCATTCTTTTGTCTTTATATACCCACACAAACACATAGACTCACATAGACAAACATGTATGTGTGTGTATGTGTGTGTATATATGATAGATCGGTAGCCACTACACACATTTTTTTCTCTAATCGTTTTTTTCTGTGTTCCTTTCTGTAGAAGAGCATAGGCTCGAAACGTAAAATACTTTTTCTATTCCTGAGTGTTATACTAATACATCTGTTTGTTTTGTACACCACCTGTTTTCGTCTTTTGCTTTTTCGTGAACTCTTCCTATTTATATATATATATATATATATATAATATATATATATATATATATTTAAAAGAATGAGTAGAAATGACCTTTTTTTAGGGGATTATTTTTTATTTTAATCGTGATAATAGTGTTTACAATGCATTAGTCTGATATGAGTTTCAAGCTTTCAAGTAGCCATTTTTAACAGGGCGATTCTGTCAAACTCTACAGCTATGCTACTACTCCTCCACCCTGAGGGTTCCCCTGTCATAATTTATATCTCGCTTTTTCTATTTCTTTCACCCATTTCAAGCCTAGCCAGGCTTATGGGCCCGGTTTCCCGGTTTCTATGGCGTATGTGTCCCCCCGCCCATCCCAGCTGGACGGGACGCCAGTCCATCGCAGCGTTACTTGAGTATATTATGAGGAGACGCAATGGTCCATTGGTTAGGGCAGCGGGCACGCGGTCGGAGGATCGTGGTTTCGATTCCCAGACCGGGCGTTGTGTGTGTTTATTGAGCGAAAAACCTAAAAAAGATCCACAAGGCTCCGGCAGGGGGTGGTGACGACCCCTGTTGTACTCTTTCGCCACAACTTTCTCTCACTCTCACTTCCTGTTGTACTCTTTCGCCACAACTTTCTCTCACTCTCACTTCCTGTTTCTCAAGAAACAGGAAGTGAGAGTGAGATGAAGTTGTGGCGAAAGAGTACAACAGGGGTCGCCACCACCCCCTGCCGGAGCCTCGTTGATCTTTTTTAGGTGTTTTCGCTCAATAAACACACACAACGTCCGGTCTGGGAATCGAAACTACGATCCTCCGACCGCGTGCCCGCTGCCCTAACCACTGGACCATTGCGTCTCCTCATAATATATGTACTGCTGCCCAAATCAATTATTCATATATATATATATATATATATATATATATATATATGAAGATAAAGAGAAAGCAAGAAAGACAGGAAGGTTAATGTTTACTAAAACGTTCTTTATTTCGTCAAAAATCTTTTTCTGTTCGCTTCTTTATAATACAAGTGCACACAAAGCATCTTTATACAATACTTTCAGTTTTACATCCTAGAAATAATATGAAACAAAACATGTAGGACGTGACTGAAAATTTTTTAATTTTTAGCTGATAGGTGCAATAATTTTGGATTATTGTTGGTTGTCGTGGTTTAATCACGGATTAGTAACGCTTGTTTATCAAACTAGTCCCAGCTATGACCATTCCTGCGTTCACACGCGCACTGCATATTTGTGACTGCATCATCTAACAGAACAGTCCTTTGTCAAAATAGCAAGTAGCTTGAGGGAGTTTTAACTGTTATTTCCACCAATCCGAATAACCACATAAACTTGCTCATATATTTTTTTTATTAAATTATTTTTACAATTTTTTTTATTTCGACAGCAGGAGGGGAATTTTTGAAACTGATTCCAGTAGAAAATGTATCTTCGGCAGATTCGTCACCGTGAAAGCAGTTCTCAGATTTTCTTCCGTTCTGAAAAAAGAGAGAAAATATTAATGTTTAAAATTTATTTCACTGACATCAACATATAATAAATCTTCAGAAATTTACGAAACTGGCTTCAATGCTTGATTACAATTATGATTTACCGACTCTGGAAAAAGCTAAAGTCGAGCTTGTGCGGATTTGAACCCAGAACATAAAACCACGGAAGTGAGTTACAGGGCGACTCCCTAGATATCTTATCAGTCCTCCACCCTGATGGTTCACTTGTCGATAATATAGTCTTTGACTGAAATTTTAAAATATTTTTTTAAAATCAAACTTGCTCGTCTCAATGACAACACTTTGATCATGGGCTTATTGGACCAAAGCTTACCTAGGGTTAAACAAGACAAATACTTACATCAACCATATTCCTTGACATCATTTAATTCATACGTGGTGTTAATAATGCCGGATGATATAAAAACTGTACTGAATTTGACGCATGTGTATATACATTTATGCCTCATCTATTCTCAGATTCATTTAACAGAGAAAATGCACATGTATGTGAGGGTGTGTGTGTGTGTATCTGTGCGTGTGTGCATGTGTGTGTCCGTGTGTGTGTACATAAACTCAAACACACTCGCACTCACACACTCTCTCTCACACACACACAACATGTATACATATATATATATATATATATATATATATATATTTATATTTATATTTATATATATATACATACATCTATACATCCCTCCATCCATCCCTCCATCCATACATGCATACATACATACATACATGCATGCATGCATACATACATACATACATACATACATACGTACGTACGTACATACATATATACATACATACATACATATATACATACATACATACATACATACATACATACATACATACATACATACATATATACATACGTACATACATACATACATACATACATATAGATATATACATACATACATACACACATTCATATATATATATATATATATGTATCTATATTTCAGAAATATAGATATATTACACCCGTCTCTGTCTTTCGCCCTTCGCTGCACACGACTATAGGGACTAATAATGTTTGCAGTACCACACACGCACGCACACGAGCGCGCGTACGCGCATACAAATATGTGCGGTGTGTGTGTAGATGTGTGCGTATATCCGAGTGGTTATATGTGTGTGTATATATAATTTACTTTTCTCTTGAGAGTAACACAAACACACTCCTGTAGATTAATTCATACCCATTAGATTGTACATACATACATGCATACATACATACATACACACATACATATATACATACAGACATACAAACATACATACGTACGTATGTACATACATACATACATACATACATACGTGCGTACGTAATACATACATACATACATACATACATACGTACGTACGTACATACATACATACGTACGTACATACATACATACATACATACATACATACAAACATACATACGTACATACATACATACGTACGTATGTACATACGTACATACATACATACATACATACATACATACATACATACATACATACATACATACATACATACATACGTACGTACGTACGTACGTATGTACATACATACATACATGCAATGCATAGTACATACATACATAAATACATACATACGTATGTATATAATTGAAATGATGTCTGCTAAAAATATATTTTAAGTGCCCAGTGTGGTTGAAATAGTCAAAATGAATCCTGCGAATGATAAAGTAATTCTAACTTAAGATCAACATCACCGATTAAAATATGCCAGACACCAGTGGATGATAGCAATTTTTCAAGGAAGCTTGATGCTCATAGGAAATACTAAATGCAAAATCCCTTAGAGGAATTCCCTATAGACATGTTGTGCTCCACTTTTTAAACACCATTATTGAAGGAAGATTTCTACAATAGTCATCTAGAATATATTCCTTTCAGCTGTTCATAGGGTCTACAGACGACATCGATCATACGAAACGTCGTTTTCCCCAAACATGTTATATATCCGATTCAAAACTTCTTTTTCTTCGTCCTATCCTTTTATATCATTCCGTTTTCATTTTAGTATTTTATTATATATTTCTTTTTGTTTGTTTTAGCGTGGATATAACAAGTGCCAGGACATTATCTCCGCGAGAGAAGATAAAAAGATAAGGTTTTAAAATATGAAATTCGATAAACTTTAACATCAGGACTCTTTAGTATATAACGACGCCTAGGGAATATAAACTGTGGTCGTTTAATACTCCACAATATGGAACCATTTATTTTAAGTTAATGGCCTAAAGAAATATATTTCCAGCTGTTTAGAATAAAAGAAAATTGAATAAAAAAGTTAAAAACAAATATAGAAATATGTCGTTTACATACGTCTTATTTTATTATTTGATTCATTTATTTATTATTATTTTTATCTAGTTCTTTTATTATTTGTCTTTTGGGAGAAATTCTATATGTTTTTGTTTCAACCAAGATCTTAATTATATAATATTAATGATTCACACTTAGATGCACACTTGGGCATCTAGTCACATGTGCGTATATATATGGAGAAATTAATATACGATTCTTTAGATCTCTCCAATTATTAATCTCTCCTCCCTAATCTTTATAAAAACGTTTTTCTTTCACTCTCTCCATCTCCATCTCCATACACACACGTGTGTGTAAATATATATATATATATATATATATATATATATATATATATATATATGCGTGTATGTGTGTACATATATATAGATATCCATATATGTATGCATGTGTGAGTGTACATACATACATGCATGCATACATACATACATACATACATACATACACACACACTCCAACACATTAATATATGCATTTGTGTTTGTATATACACAAGTATATATAAACATCAACAATATTGAAAATTGTTATATGTGTGTGTATTTATGTGTGTATATGGGTTTCGTTAACCCCAATATAGATGTAAATAAACTTTTCGGGCTTTTATAAATAAAATGAAAATATGACAAGAAAACGGAACTTGCAGAGCTCAAAATTCGGTTAAATTCCCTTACGAGGTTCCTATATTTAAAAACTATTTTGAAAGAGCTATTACAAGAGCTGAGCTATAGACCAAAATCTAGTCAACGATGGCAGCTCTCGCTCTACAAGGCCGTTTCAGCCTGCTAGAAATAACAGCCAAAATACTCTCCATTCATACCAATATTTAATGTTGTACTTAAAAACAAAAACGACACACAAACACCAGATGCTCCTGGTTTGAACGCCTGTTTATCGTTGTTCTACTCGATCGGGGATAACCTGGGCTGAACCACCGCAACCACCAGCACCAATAATAACTACAATAGCAACAACCACATGAAAATCCGACAACAAACTCATTTTCCAGCCAAATCAGTCTAGCTTCACGATCAGTAATACAAAAGTACTATTCTGATGGATTGGTGGAGCTCTAACAACAACATACTAGATGCCATGCAGAAGTTATTCTTTATTCTTTGTATTCTAGACTCAAATGCCATCATGGTCTACTAGGGGTGGGGTAGATTTTATCGATCGACCGTTCAACACCACTTCTTGACAATTGGGGCACTTTGGCAAAGCTCAAGATGTTGCAAGAATTTGGGTAGTCTCCAGTTTCGAAATATCCTACTCCATCCTGTTTTCCCATCTGTTTCAAAGAACCTGTAAAGAACCATGGAAATCGTCTTCCGTTCGAGCTATAATACCTAACTCAATTTATAATAATAATAATAATAATAATAATAATATAATAATAATAATAATAATAATAATAATAATAATAATAGAGCAGAGGGGATGCTGCAAGGGCTCATACGGCAGTAAAGATCAGCTACGGATCAATAAAGCCATAACTGAATACAGCTGAAGAAAAAGAAGGGTCTAAGTAGGGCTTGGATCGATTATTGAAAGGTTTTTGATACTATTCCCTACACATATATCCTAAAAACACTAGCCATGAACTAAGTAGCACCATTAATCATAAAATATATAAAACATTGCATGAATAAATGGCAAACAGTGCTACAGCTCCAGACAAAAGAGGGACTCATAAAAACCAGAGTCATCTCCATTAGAAGTGAAATACTCCAGAGAGACACGAACTCTCCATTTCTCTGCATGGCACTGACACCTTTATCTGACACACTAAACAGAACTGGATGTGGATACAAGTGTTACGCAAAACAATCAACCATCTCTTGTGAATGGATGATCTACAAATGATAAACGGTTGGCAACATTACTGCAAACAGCACATGGATTTACCAAAGAAATAAACATGAAATTTGGCTTAGGAAAATGTGTCAAAGCAACCTTGAAAAGAGGAAAACTGGTTAGGAGTAACATCACACTAGATAAAGCAAATGAAGAATTAGACCAAAGCTACATATACTAATACTTAGGTATCAATGAACTAGATACGATACAACACATACAAATGTAAAGAAGATAAGAAAGAAATACTATAGACGAGTTTGATTAATAATGAAAACGGAGCTCAATGCAAAAAACAAGATAAAATGTATCAACATTCTAGCTGTCCCAGTTATAATTTACAGTTACATTATTCTTAACTGGACTCTAATTGAATTAATCAAAATCAACAGGCAAGCACGAAAAATAATGACAGAATTTAGGATGCATCACAAAAAATCTGACATAGAAATGTTATATTTACAACGTATCGAAGGTGGTAGAGGCCTTATACAGCTAGAAAACTAATACAAAATAACGACTATAGGATTACAGAAATACCTACTTCAGAAGTAAGGAAAAGTTATACAAATAGCCACAAAACACGAACAAAAAAAACCTGCTTTCTGTTTTTAAGGAAGCTGACAAATACAAAGAAAAAGCCATAGCACCAAACAACTATGAAGAAAAAGAAGAAACAACAAAACTTGTAAAACAACTGAGATCCAAACTAAAACTGGAATAGCAACGGATCATGATAAAATGACGGCAAGAAAAGCCCTTATATGGCAAATATTGTATTAAGCTAAGTAGAAAAGAAATAGACAAAGCAAAATTTCAACAATGGCTGAGAAGCTCAGGACTCAAAGCAGAGATTGAAAGAGTTTTAATTGCAGCACAAGATCAAAGCTTTCTTATCAAATAAAACATATAAAGAAAAGAAATATAAGAAATAACTGCAGAATGCGTGGTGATGTGAAGAAACAATAAATCATATTGTCACTGGATATCCAGTCCTGTCTACGAAGATATATATTCACAGACAACAAAATCGGGACCTATATACACTGGAAGCTATGCCAACATTATGGAATAACAACAGAAAAAGTCACAGAAAAGGTCACAGAAAATGAGAAAGCAACCATACTCTGGAATGTACCAATGCAAACAGATAGAGAAAGTAAAGTCAATAGACCGGATATAGTCGTCAGAGATCACCAAGAAAAAATGATTTCTAATCAATGTATCTATACCAACAGATGACAACGTTATCAAAATGAATCGGAGAAATTTTCAAAATAGAAAAATCTGAAAATAGAGGAAACTCGAATGCGGAGCCTAAAAACAGAGACAATTCCTATTATAGTAGGCGTATTAGCTATGACAAAAAAAAAAAACATTCAGACAAATACATAACAAAACTACAAGAACTTAGAAGCATATATAACATAGAGTAGCTAGCAATACTAGTCACCGCACATCCTACACAAAATACCTTCAGTATAGTGAAAATAAGAGCACCACAACAAACCACAGCACATACACAAAGCGCACAGAGTTGCGCTCGGTAGTGCAGTGAAAGCACGTGATGGAAATAAGATTACTGAATAATAATAATAATAATAATAATAATAATAATATTCCTGTTATTGTGGGTGCCCTAGGTATGATAAGA
>NC_042998.1:47248606-47251106 GCF_006345805.1 Octopus sinensis | reverse complement strand
TTTCATTGATTAAAATTGCACTCACATTGAGTTAAAAGACTCATTAAGTTTATGACTAATTATACTCAAGCAAGGCCAGAGAGAGACAACACCTAGAATTTCAATTCCTAAAACTTAATTTTGAAATGTAATGCGAACAAAACTGTAAAGGGGTGAGTACAGTGACAGATTCCCTTAATTTTCTCCACACATGAGAGCAGCCACTATACCTCGCTTGATCTGCTGAAAATAACAACCGCATGTCCTCGAAATCTCTGTCTACTATCTTAAACAGAGTGTGTGTGTTTGATGCATTTTGGCAAATCAACTCTACATAAATATACATATACATATATATATATATACATATATAATATAATATAATATAATATATATATAATATATATATATATATATATATATAATATATATATATATATATACATATGTACATGTACATACTTACATCTATACGTATATCTGTATGCATATGTGGGCACAGGACGTCATGAAAATACGAAATACGAGTACATGGAATATGAACTATTTTTCCGAACAACAAAGGACACACATGAAAAACAAGACAAACAATATAAAGAACGACCTTTCATCAGTTGTTGGCTGTTTTTCTACTCTCATATTTCGAGCATTTAACAATATACGCTTTCGATAGAACAGTTGCTCCCGCAAAGCAAATTAAATAATATTTGGAATTTTGCGGAGGTTCAAAATTGGTAACGCAAACAGGACAGTGAAAACAAAGAGGAAGAGCTGCTAAGACTAAACGAGGTTGTGGAAGCTTGGACAGGAGATAGACAAGAACACGTCTTCCTTATTCCAGCTACAACGGATAGAAAGAAAGAAACACAAGTTAGGAGAAGAAAGAAAGATGGCCGATAGTCACATGGGAGCCACGTGAGCGACGGAGGAGGAGGGAGGGAGAGAAAGTGATAGAGTAATAGAATAGGATAATGGGAGAAGTGGAGGTAAAGGAATAAGAGAGAGAAAGTGAGAAAAACGAAAGAGCAAAAAGATCGTATAGAGTGCGCATCAGAATCATTACGATAAAACTTACCTAGAAGAGGTGGGGTGCCGTTCAATCATATAATAATATAACTAATATATATATGCATATATATATATACTATTTATATTATTATACGTATATGTATATGTACATATATATACGTATATGTACATATATATATACGTATATGTACATATATATAAATAGACAGACAGATAGATAGATAGATAGATAGATAGATAGATAGATAATAGATAGATAGATAGATAGATAGATAGATAGATAGATAGATAGATAGACAGATAGATAGATAAGCACATACATACATTTATGTATTGTTTTCCCATGTGTGTAATGTGTGTGCATGCATATGCATATTTGATTTGCAATGTGTCCTAAGTAACATAAATTGATGAAAACAGTACAAAGGGCAAAAAGTATGAACAGAAATTCAGCTTGAATAATTTCAAAGTAGCCGTAAATAGCTGCAGGAAAATAATAATTATGTACAAAACGAAAGTTTAAATCTCAGGCATGTTTCACGGAACCAATAATGTATTATAATACTTATAAATACGTGTCATATATATGTCATATATTGTAGTAGTATGATCTAAGGCAGGATTAGTAATTGTTTCTTTGATCATAAATTCACATTCAAGAATTATGGAGGCAGGAACAACACAGGTCTGTCTAAATATGTACAGCACTTGAACGAACAACACATTGATATCAACAGGTTAACCATTGAACACAACACGTCCTACATAAAAATATAAAATTATTCTTGACTATGCACTGCACAGAATTATCAGATAACAAAAGGTAAATAATGCCCCCGTTTCGTGGCATTGAATGCTAACAATAATTCCCTTAGCACTGAAACAATTCTTTTTATCGATTTACCTTCATGATATTATATACATCTATATTGCTCTCTGGCAATTTTCGCAACCACCTCGACATGACTGTCCGTTCGAACGGACTTTACTGAAGTGGCTACGAACATTACTTGTTAGTACAGCTACTGCGTTGATCTCTTAGGGGGATTTTAGAACTAGCATTTTAACTACATTGGTAGATTTCTGAAAAAGAACATTATAGTCATATCATATTTTGAGATATATTTTTAACATTTACAGCTCCAAATTATATGTTAATCCTAAATTTGTTGATGCTATGTGCCGACTGTCAATGCGCAAAGAAAAGAGGCATGGGTTTACTGACATTTAAACTTATTCTAACACTCATTGCCTTTCATAGACCTTCATGCATGTACACATCACTTAGTTTGAAAAAAATATCTTTTATTTGTCCCCCGGCTGAAGAAGGCTCCGCTGGTGTAAAAACACATCAATCCACCAGAAGCACTGAGTGTATAATATTTCTAGTTGAATATGCTTGCCTTGAGTTGTTTATAATTCAGTTAATCTACATAGCATTATATTAGTTTGAATTAATGTCTGAGGGCTTGTATGTGTATGTATGTATGTG
>NC_042998.1:47233606-47243606 GCF_006345805.1 Octopus sinensis | reverse complement strand
TCAGTCAATGTCTCGGAAATTTTGTTCTTACCAAACTAGTGTGTGTTTTTGCAAGGAGGAAAAAATATAACAAAAAAATGTGGTCGCAACTGATAGCGAGTCGACAACCGCCACCATGTATGCATATATACAAGACGCACAAACGCATGCAGTGGATGGGTTCGAATTCCATGGGCAACTTCCAAACTTTTCTACCCAAAAGGGTTTTCCAGCCCAATAATTTACATGCTATGATTTATAGCTTTATGTGAGGTGCTTCGAAAGCCAATATACCTACACACACACACACACACACACACACACACACACCACACACACACACACATATATATATATATATAATATATATATATATACACATACACACACATATATATATACATGCATATATATATATACACATACACACATATATATATACATACACGCACATATATATATACATACATATATATATACTATAGTATATATATATACATATATCTACATACATATATATATGCCTATATACATATGTATGAATATATATATATATATATATATATATATATAATATATATATATATATATATATATTATATATATACTATATTATATATATATATATATATATATATATATATATATATATATATATATATGTACTAGCTGAGGTGCCCGGTAAAAAAATTACCGTCAATAAGATATCTGATGATAGCCATGAAACATTTTTCGTCTAATTTCGGCATTTTTCAAAAAATCAAAATCTATATTAATGGGTAGGACCACTATCACGAAAACATGACCAGAGTCTGGTAGCGAAACCGTGTTGTCGCATTCTCGTGCATGTGCGTAAAATGGCAAAATTTTAAGCTTTCGGGCAGATTTCGTGAAACTGTTGTCAAACGGGTCGTGCGCAAATTGCCTAAATTATGCTTGAGAAATAAAATGGTCTTACCTAATTAAAACTTGAAACGCTGGGGAATTAAAGTAACGAATTGAAATAAGTTTTAGCAAATCAAACCAATTGGCATTGAAATGAAGAATTAGTAAATGCTAAATAGATTACCGTTAAGAAGCTGTCTGTTGATACGCATGGAATATTTTTTGTCAAATTTTGGCATTTTTCTTCAAATTAGTGTCACGATGGCTAGTGCGAAAAATTTCGAAATGTTTCGATTTATGAAAAATCGATGCTGATTAAAAATCGATTTTTAAAAAATCCTAAGTGCATAAAACGGAGACCCATTAAGCTATCCATATAAATACATATGGGAGAAGGGGTTATACACTTGAAACGATTAGTTTCTGCCCCCCCCCCCACACACGGGTCAAGTTTCATCAAGGTCTGTTGGATAGTCGCGGAGGAGTTAAAGTAACAAATTCACAAAGGCAAAAACTTGTCATCTATTATTATAGATGGATGAATAGATAGATAAGTATATGTATGTATGTATGTATGTATGTATATATATATATATTATATATATATATATATATATATATATATATATACATATCTGAACAAACAGATGTATTACTTTAACTTTCGGGAAGTGAAAAAGTCTTTAATACTTCGAGCCTACGCTCTTCCACAGAAAGGAACACAGAAAAAAACAAGGAGGGGAAATATATATACACATATATTTATATGGCTATCTGTCCATTCATCCTTTTATGCATATGTATCTATAAATAATAAATGGAAAGTTTGGGTTTGTGAATTTGTTACTTTAACTCTTGTATATATATATATATATATAAATTACGTTCACAACCACACACACATGCGTATGTACATACATGCATACATTCACGAAAACACACCTATATAAACGTTTGTGTAAGTGAGTGTGTAAATATATCAGTAGATATGTACTTGTATGTTTATCTATTCAACTCTCTATCTATGATACATTCTTTGTAAACTTGTCTTGACCCAACTTCTTTCCTTTCTTATAATTCACGCAAAATTTTCTGGTTATGTCGCTAACAATAGAAGTAGCGTTTGTCCACCATTACTGACCTGAAAAGATTTAAAATCTTCCCACGTCCCACTGGGAACATTTGAAGAATTACAGGAATAAAATGTATACATAATTTTTCATAAATAAATTAAAAGTTGAATTTCAAGATTGCATGCTGAAATGCGCTACTGACCGTATTTTTTCTTTAATTCCTTTGGGTGACCTAACTCTTTGTGTCTCACATTCTACTTTTCTCTACTTCTCTCTCTCTCTCTCTCTCTCTCTCTCCCTCTCTCTCTCTCTCTTTCTCCCTCTCTTACGCCTTTTCTATCTCTCTCCCCCACTTTATCCTTCTCGTTTTACGATCTCTTGTCTTCAGACATTTAGATTT
The DNA here is from genome assembly GCF_006345805.1 of Octopus sinensis. Classification (NCBI taxonomy): domain Eukaryota; kingdom Metazoa; phylum Mollusca; class Cephalopoda; order Octopoda; family Octopodidae; genus Octopus; species Octopus sinensis. Next base: position 47,241,269 of record NC_042998.1, on the reverse strand, counting down.
TTTCTTAATGGCATGCTAATTTCCGAGGGTGCTTCATCCTTAAGATTATCTTCCATCGTCATTTAAGATTGATTGTAACTGTCACTTGGCATTCCTGAACTCGTCTCCCGAAGGGAATGTAATTTCAATAATTTCAAAATTTATCTTGCATAGTATTTGGTATACTTATATCCAACACGAACTTGTCTGATCAGGAAATTCTCAATAACTTTCTAGAGTTTCTTATATTTACTATTATGTAAAATACATTTACAATTGAATTTATGAATAAGCAGCGATTACGCTTACTCATATCAATAGAGAAACATTTCGTATTTTACTATAAAGATTACACATTTCTAAAAGACAACGATATCTAGATCAAAATAGTAGCGCGTAAACCACCCACCTGTAATTCTAGTAACTCTAGTATCAATGAATTCCCTTGAAATAGCATAGCAGCAATAGTAAATGGTTATTGTAACAATTTATAATTTTTCTAGTATCGGACAATACATTTCACTATTTACATTTTATCGTTTAGGAAATAATGCCCAAACTATTTAATCGAAATGAAAGCTGTTGTTGGTAAAATATCTGACATAGTTAGAAAGAGAAATGGAGTTGAATACGGTTAAGAAACTCGCTTTGCAGCCACGTGATTTCTACTTCAGTTCCGCTGCGCAGCACATGAGCATGTGATTTCTGCTATAGGTCCGGGTCAACCAATGTATTGTAAGTGGAGGCACTAGTGGTTAGAGCAGCGGACTCGCGGTCGAGGGATTGCGGGTTCGAATCTCAGACCGAGCGATGTGCGTGTTTGTGAGCGAAACACCTAAGCTCCACGCGGCTCCGGCGGAAGGTAATGGCGAACTTCTACTGACTCTTTCGCCACAACCTTCTCTTACTCTTTCCTCCTGCATCTTGCAGCTCACCTACGACGAATCTATACGCCCTTATGAGCCAGGCGTGGCTCGAGAAGGAAGAAACAATGTATTGTAAGTAAATATGATGGACTGAAACTGCACATGCGTGCGCTTACGTCTTGTTTGTGCCTCCACCACTTCACAACTGGTGTTGGTTTTCTTACGTTCCCGGTTCAGCAGAAGAGTCCAATAAAATAAACACCACACTTGAAAAATAAGTACTTGGGTCGATTTATTCGACTAAACACTCCAAAGGCTGTTCCAGGGAAGGAAATAATTTAAATACGTTAGTTTTACCCCGTGAAATATTATCTGTGAATTTATATGTTGGTCCAAACTAACAGTAGGTATTTCACTTTAGCCTAATCTATGCGTCTTATTTGGTCCTTGGTCTTTCCTAATTTCTCACAGTTTTATCATTGCAAATTTAAAAACGAAACTCTATGTAGAAAATATCGGCTAATATTCTAATTGGTGTATAGGCAGCGAGTTGGCAGGATCGTTTGCACGCCGGGCAAAATTGTCAACGACATTTCGGCAACATTTACGTTCTGAGTTCATCGAGGTCGACTTTGTCTTTCATCCTTTCGGAGGAGGGGGTTAGTCGATTGCAGCAAGGTACATATTTTATTGACCCCAAAAGGGTGAAAAGCAAAGTCGACCAGACGGCATTTGAACCCACTACGAAAAGACGAACGTAATACCACGGAGCATTTAGCCGGGCGTGCTAACGATTCTCCCTGCTCGCCACCTAACAGTGCAGAAATGGCTGTGATAACAGGTTTAGTTCTTAGTCTCATAGTTTCGGGTTCTATCCCATTGCGCGGCCCTCTGGTCAAGTGTCCCGGGCTGACCAAAGCCTTGTAAGTGGAGACTCTCTATAGAAACTGAGAGAAGCCCACTATATATGTAAGTGTATATCTATGTGCAAGCGCGATCGCGCATGTGTATATGTCTTTATACTTGTCCTCACAACGGCTTGACAACCTATTTCTTTACTACCCACAAGGGGTTAAACACAGAGAGGACAAACAAGGACAGACAAACAGATTAAGTCGATTATATCGACTCCAGTGCGTAACTGGTACTTATTTAATCGACCCCGAATGGATGAAAGGCAAAGTCGACCTCAGCGGAATTTGAACTCAGAACGTAACCGCAAACGAAATACCTGCTTCTTTATTACCCACAAGGGGCTAAACATAGAGGGGACTAACACGGACAGACACACGGATTAAGTCGATTACATCGACCCCAGTGCGTTACTGGTACTTATTTAATCGACCCCGAAAGAATGAAAGGGAAAGTCGACCTCGGCGGAATTTGAACTCAGAACGTAACCGCAGACGAAATACCGCTAAGCATTTCGCCCGGCGTGCTAACGTTTCTGTCAGTTCGCCGCCTAAAACGGCTTGGCAACCAGTGTTGTTTTTTTTTTAAAGTCTCTGTAACATAGTAGTTCAGTAAAAAGAGACTGAAAATAAATTCTGAGGTCGATTTGTTGACTAAACTCTTCAAGGCGGCGCCCCATCATAGTCACAGTTCAGTGACTAAAACATGTAAAAGTAAAAGATAAAAGATTTCAAAACGATTAAGATTCTCTTCATTTCTTTTTGTCTTCCTATTCTCATTGGTAAAAATACAATAGAAATTTGTATCAAATAAACAACTTTACCAGGAAACTGACTCAATATCGTTTTCTCTGAAGGGGATTTAATATCTCCAACAAAACTGATATCGTTGTAACTTACATAGTTGTATAATAAATAACTAGAACTAACACATCTTATTTCACACAAAGCATACGTATATCGTTTAGACTCTTTTAGATAAAATGTCGCCTTTTTTCCTGTATCGCATTAAATTTATAGACTTCATATTTTATGGGTCTTTAAAATAGGTTACCTGATCCTCTCATGTTGTATTAGTTTCATTTAAAACGAGCCCTACCATAATTTTGGATAGATCCTTCTTATTCATTTCAATACTTGGTATGTAAATCCTCTTGATATTTTTCTATTGTTTGTGAACTCCACACTCCTTTAATTTATTAGTTGTATTATATATATATATTTATATATTTATTTACTGTTATCGTTTCAGAAAATTTCTAGGTATCTAGACCCGGTATATTGAGTTCATTTCGTCGACATACCTACATTTAACCTACGTAAATCTGTCTTCAATTTCAAAATATATCCATGCAATCAGTAACCCAGCGAAGAAAAAGAAAAAGAAGAGAATTCAGGCCACAAAGGTATTTATCTGGTTTCAATCTTATATGCAGACATCATCTATTTAGACTGTACAAAAGGTAGGGAAAGGAATCTACTGCTGCTACTGATACCACCACGACCACCACCACGACCACCACCACCACCACCACACCACCACCACCACCACCACCACTACTACTACTACTACTACTACGACGACGACGACGACTACTACTACTACTACTACTACTACTACTACTACTGCTACTACAGGCTGTAATGATGTAATGATTGCGTTGTTCAATTAAATGGATCCCCTTGAAACGGTCGTACTACATTACAACTTGAAATCCTGTTGCTTATTTTGATTTAATATATATGATATTAAGGGGAAAATATAACAAAAACCAAGGCGGGAGGAGTTTGTGAAATCATATAAAATAATTTTAATTAGGGTAAATTTGAAGTAATTTCTGGGATATCCCAAGTGATAGGCTAGCATGTCCGTACACTGCCTATACCGTCATCAGAGACAAGATTAGTATGTATGAAAAATCTAGACAGTTTATAAGAAATAAAATAGAAGAATAAAGAGTAAAGTAAATAGAAGAATACAGACAGGAGAATGAAGTTCACGGCTCATCTTTAACCAGGATGAATGGAGGTTAGTCCAGTACTTCGGTGAAGGTATAGTTCCTTAGGTATAATTCCAGGTAAATCCAGGCAGTATTGTGGTAGCATTTTGAATAATACGTTCATGTTGAAGTGCTTAGCTGGTATGTAAATGGTCACATGGGTATAAAGATTGAGAAAGACAGACACATACATACATACATATATGTATATGTATATATATATATATATATATAATATAATAATATATATATATATATATATATATATATATAATGATAAATCTCAGAGCGAGTTATAAACAGTAGCAGCAACACATCGTGACGTATATTTGCCATTTGAATATGGCTAACCCTAAGGGTGGATAGTACTGTAGTTTGTAGCCCCAAGAGGACACCTCCTCCAGCTGGCTATAGACACACTTTCTGTGCCCTATCAGTATTTGCGAAGGGAAGCCATCCTTCCCGTCTTCAACTTATGATACACACGGACTCGAGTTTCAGGGTATTGATATACATATATATATATAAGTTCAGCAAAATTTAGATTCAAATGAATATGGTACTTAAATTAGATGCACCAGAATTTTGTATGGTGTTATCCATATAAATCCATGGGGTGATAATAATCAAATTAAGCAACAAGAATAACCTCGGTAATTTGGTACGATCGTTTCACGCTACATCACTTTATTAAATGTTGTAAGTATTACAACTGTTGTAATAAAACTGTATAAAACTGTTGTAATACTTACAACATTTAATAAAATGATGTAGCGTGAAACGATCGTACCAAATTACCGATTTATTCTTGTTGCTTATTTTGATTATATGTTATATATAACATATATATATATATATATATATTATATATATATATATATATAATAATAATAATAATAATACTATTGTATTGCAATATTTATAATTTATATACATATATATATAATATATATATATATGTATATAAATTATAAATGTTGCAATACATAGTATTATTATATATATATATATATATATATATATATATATATATATAATTATATTAATATTGCAATACAATAGTATTATTTCCAGCTAAATAAAGCACCGGAAAGGTAGAATTTAAATAGGAGATGTGGCACATCGAAGCACTAATGTTTGCTAAAAATAGTAGTCGATAACCGTACCACGTTATGTAAAGCTTCACTGAATTTATACTGGCTAAGATATATGCGGGCAGCGAATATAAAGATTTTCGTTTTACCTCTAGGAAGAACACCGTATAAATGGACAATCTACAATGGATAATCCAGTACTGCAATTTCGAACTTTCCTAATACGCCTGTTACCGTAAATTCGGTTAGTCCTCGTCAGCTAGATTCACCGAATGACGAAATTTTTAAATATTCGTTACATCAATGCCAGTATATTCGGTTGAACGCCTAACCGCAAACAGAACCAAGATCAGTGAAAAAATTTTATATAAAAATTATAAATACTATAAATATTAAAATGCACCGTAAGGATAGAATTTACATGGGAAAATGCGACATAACAAGGAACCAATGTTTGCTGGAAATAGCAGTCGATATCTGGAAAATATTACTATGTTAAAGTGATCACAGAGCAACATGAAATGAAGTGTTTTGCTCAAGAACACAACGCATCGCCCAGAGGTGGGAATCGTAATCATGATCTCGTGATCATGAGATCAACGTCTTAACCACTAGGGCAAGCTTTCTTACATACATACATACATACAGACAGACAGACACACACACACACACACAAACACACACACATACACATACATACACATACTCACACACACACACATACATACATACATACATACATACATACATACATACATACATACAAGCACATTTATCTTTCGTGGTTCATATGAATTATTTCAGGACAATAGTAGATATATTTTATTTTTTTTGCTTTATTAGTCCTTTTTTTTGTTTTGTATTTTATATTTGCAATTTATCTTCGCAGACACTTTCTTCAAATTTTTTGACATTTATTGTCAATTTATGGAAATATAAATATTACTTTAATTCGCTCCCTCTCCAGGTGGTTTGTATTTACATTCCTATCTATATACATTCATATATACATACATGAACACATATTAATCTACGTGTGTGGTAAGAAGTTTGTTTCATAACCACATGCTCCTAAGTTCAGTCCCACAGCGTAGCATCTTGGACGAGTGTCCTCTACTTTGTCATCTGGCCAACCAAAGCCTTATAAGTGGATTTGTTTAATGGAACCTGAAAGTATCCCGTCGGATACATGTGTGTATGTGTGTGTGTGCGTGTGTGAATATATATATATATATATATATATATATATATACACGCACACGCACACAAACACACACACACACACACACACATATATATATAGGCATCTTATATCTTTTACTTGTTTTAATCTTTATACTGCAGCCATGCTGAAGCACGGCCTTGAAGAATTTTTCGTTGAATGTATGGCCCCAGTACATATTTCTTCTTAAAACTTGTTACTAATTCTATTGGTCTCTTTGCCAGACCCCAAGTTAATGGGGACGTAAGCACACCAGCACAGGTTGTCAAGCGGTGGTGGCGGACAAACATATACACAAAGGTATACACAAAGAGACACACACACTCATATATGTATAAATATATATTTGCATTGGGACCCCTTTCATCGAAGACCGGTGATTGTCGTGCGCTGATGACGGGTCAATATTCAGAAACCCGGGTCCGTGCGTATCACGTAGGTTGACGATGGGAAGGATGGCTTCCATTTGCAAATACCGATAGTGTGTCAATAGCCAGCTGGAGAGATGTCTCCTGGGGCTACAAATCTACCAGCACATCCACCCCTAGTGGTTAGCCATATTTAGATGGCAAATATACTCTACACCCACACACACACACATACACACACACATTATATATATATATTATATATATATATTATATATATATTATAGGTAAACAGTAAAAATAATTACAGACATGGACAAGAACATGAAACACACAGAGACGACACAAGAACCACAGGACGGGACATTCGAAGCCCTCAGTCATCAGTCAAGAACCAGATCATCTTAGCAATTCGGCTGATTAATCTTGAGATTGCTCCGATATGGCCAGCCCGCCAAGGGAAATCTAAGCCAAGGGCATTAGATCCCCTGGAAGAAGCTTCGAATGTATACAACGCGAGGACGGAAAACGAACGAAGTACACAAACAAAAATACAGAATACGTGACACCAATAAGAATACAAAAACGTAAAAACAATAACGGTAAAATAAAAAATAAACAACAAAACAAAACCAGGACGTAGGACAAGGGTCTTTCGACAGGACGAGTTGAGTATGGGGCTGGCTTGTGAAGTTGTGCCTAATGGCCGCGGGGAGACGAACAAATACGTGTTGCTTCTGCGACTGCTGAAAACGAAAAGAGCGCTCAACAGCGGCTAGCGGTCACGTGAGAACAAAAGACAGGAGAAAGGGACAGATGAAAAGAGAGAGAAGGTGGACGAGGGAGGAGAAGAAAGAGACAGATCGAGGGGGCGGGAGGTGAGAGAGATAGAGAAACGTAGAAGGGGGGGAGACGGATGGAGAGGGAAAGAAAGGAAGGGGAATAAGGGAGGAGAGAGAGAGAGAAAAAGAGACAGATTAAGAGTCGTATCAATGCTAGAGAAAAAATATACTTATCGTATAAGGACAATTGTGGATACATATATATATATATATATATATCATTATATATATATATGTATATGCAGCTTACTTTTCCTTTAAGTCAAGCTCAACAAAAAAGCTACTCCATTCAGTGAGAGAAAGATATTATTTAATGTATTCAGTATAATGTTTCGGGGTACTCATAGTTTCATACATTGGAGATGTAGACTAAGCATGTTT
>NC_042998.1:47223813-47233506 GCF_006345805.1 Octopus sinensis | reverse complement strand
CATATATACGTATATATACTTATGTGTATCTATATGTATGTATGTATATATATATATATATATAAATGTATATAAATTATACGCACACATTCGCACGCGCATGTATATTCCAGCCCTTGTGGATATACATCAACTATTTCCCATTCTCACTTCTACCACACTTATATAAATACCACTACAAGAACTCACTTCCTATCACTGACCCAAAAGGACGTTCTTTTCGTCTACTACTTACATGTTTGTCTGAAATCTCTTGTTCCCCCTCTATCTTTCTCTCTGTCTCTTTTTTATAGTTATATATATACACACACACACAAACCTATATATATATATATATATATATATATATAGTGAGGGCGCCTGGCTTAGTGGTTGGGGCATTCGGCTTGTGAGTTCGATTCCCGGCGACGCGTTGTGTCCTTGTGTAAGACACTTTATTTCAAAATAAGCTGGCAATAATAAGTAGTGCCTGTATTTCAAAAAGAGGGCCAGCCTTGTCACACTCTGTGTCACGCTAAATCTCCTTACGAACTACGTTAAGGGTACACGTGTCTGTGGAATGCACAGCTACTTGCACGTTAATTTCACGAGCAAGCTGTTCCGTTGATCGTATCAGCTGGGACCCGCGTCGTCATAACCGACGAAGTGTGCTCCTATATATATAGGAGCAAGATACCAGCAAGAAAGAATAATGAACTTCTTTACTACACGCAACTATAATATAGCGATTATACCAACTACCGACAAAACACCACCACATGGATTCTATTGAGACCCGTAAGAAACAACTATGAACTTTTCTATTGCACTTTTTATAATATTTTTGATAAGGTTCGTTTTTTCAAGAACCGAAACATGTAAAATTCATAAGAAAATTAAAATTTATCTAATATAGTGGCGTTTTCAAACTTCTTTTTTACAAATATATACCCACTCGTATACGATCAACTCTTATTATAAATATATATATATATATATATACGTACATACGAACGCTCACGCAAATATGTGTGCGTGTATTTCTGTGTGTGCATCATTCACTATCTCAAACTCATAGACACCTGTTGCACAATTCTTACATACACAGTGATCTAAATATATATATATATACACACACACGCGTAAACCTGAGGTCATTGGTCCAACACTTACACTCAAATAGACACCAAGACGCCGCCACCAACTTCCATGCTCGCACCCAGAAATTCGTATATAAATCTATTTACTGTCGCTTGATACGTCAGTTACTTAATCATTCTATCCTATTTTCTTTCTTTTTCCTACACCCACACCCACCCACACACACACACACGCAAATACTCACGCACACACACGTATTCACACATTTGCACGCATGCATACGTATATACATATATTCATACCTCTATACCTATTTCTTTACTACCCACAACGGGCTAAACACAGGGGGGACAAACAAGGACAGATAAACGGATTAAGTCGATTATATCGACTCCAGTGCGTAACTGGTACATATTTAATCGACCCCGAAAGGATGAAAAGCAAGGTCGACCTCGGTGCAATTTGAACGTAGCGGCAGACGAAATATCGCTAAGCATTTCGCCCGGCGTGCTAACGTTTCTGCTAGCTCGCTGTCTTATGTCTGGGTATATAATTTTTACAGTATTGGTGTGCTTCTTGAATATGCAAAATCCAAATTCATCATATTGTGACGAATGCAGGAGATGTGGTCTTACGTCGTACTGCTAATATTCGACTCTTTCTATGTAAAGAGATTTTAAAATTCAATATTTACACGTTACTAAGGCGGCGAACTGGCAGAAACGTTAGCACGCCGGGAGAAATGCGTAGCCGTATTTCGTCTGGCGCTACGTTCTGAGTTCAAATTCCGCCGAGGTCGACTTTGCCTTTCAACCTTTCGGGGTCGATTAAATAAGTACCAGTTACGCAGAGGGGTCGATATAATCGACTTAATCCGTTTGTCTGTCCTTGTTCGTTCCCTCTGTCTTTAGCCCCCTGTGGGCAATAAAGAAATAAATACCATCACCGCTGTATCTAAAGTAACATATTAAGACCAGCCTCTATTCTTGGTTTATGCGAGGTTGTTGTATACAAAGGTTTAAAGCTTGGTTTCTATTTTGCTATTATGAAAGCCTAGCAAGTTCAACTTTTCCTTTTATCACTCTGGAGTATATAGAATAAAAGGCTATCACCGTTATACCTTCAATGACCCTCTCCAGATTTGAAGTCTAGTGTCTAGCTTAGTAATGATCATAATAATTTTTTCAATTCTTTTGCTAGTAAAATTCAGTATCAGATGGTCCTGCTCCATTTAACGTCTTTCTGTCATGTTTTGTTCTCTGCATCGTAGCCTCATATGATGAAGAAATTATTTTCTCCCCTGTAATTCATAAGTTAGGTTATATCATGCTAACGATATCTAAAAGGAATTAAATGGCACCAAACATGATTAACAGTAACTAGAAACTGTCAGAAATTCGTAATAGCTTTAAAAATAATATATGTGAAGTCTATGCATTTTTGTCATCGGAATCCCTTAATGTCAAACTGATATTACAACCCTGCTTCAAATCATGAAGAAACGATCACCCCCTATAAATAGCTGTCATCTCTAGGGAACCTACATGTATCTATAATAAATCTTTGCTGTAAATCTTAGTCTACTGGCAAAAAATCTACCGCGCTTATTTATTCGATATAACAGTTTACTTTCACAAAGTTTACAAATGTCATGTCTACTTTGTAAGTTATATTTTGTATTATTTGAATTACTGTCAATCGGGATCTAGTTAAAATGATTCACGAAATGTGCATTTTTTACAAGGAAGTAAAAATTTGAAAATTGGCTATAATAATGTAGTTTTCCAGTCTTATTGCTTTGAAGGTATGATGCTGTGGAGTAAAAAAAATGGAGGTAAAAGTTACAGACGTTTGAAAATCGAAAAAGAAAAGTGTGTATTTCTAGCTAATAGCGAGACAGAAATTTTCTGCGTTTAGCGGAGCGGCGTCAACGTTAAGGTACTCTGTGAAATTTATAGTTTAGCATCTGTGAACGACATGTTCATTGTAAGTATCTAAATAAACAGAAATACCTTACAAAATCAACATGTATCATCTTACTGTTTCTTTTGTCTTTTCATTGATTGTGTAGTTTTATTATATTTTTAATTTGTTATATTAATGTATTTGCATGTGCTTACTTAATTCGTATTTCAGTATTACGTATACCTATCACGTATTTGTGTACATCATTGATATATAAGTGCATGTGTGTGAGTGTATGTGCACGTGTGCGCGTGTGTGTGTATGTGTATGTTGTGTATGTCTGCGTAACTTCAAAGCTGAGTAACATTTTCATGTTTGGATTTGCAAATTACGATAAGAATAACATTGATCAACAAAGAATTTGTCCCAAGTAAAAGAATACCTGTATCTTATATGTTTTTGCATGCAGAATTCAAAAGTAATGTCAAATTATCTGTATCACCCACGATTTCTCCGTTCCACGATATCCCTCTCAGTTTGCGTGAGCTAAATTTCAGTTAAACTACTGAAATGTGAAGCTACGGTTTAAGAAATACACGTAATTTAAATTTTTATGAATAGAATTAACGTAGTGCGGCACATACACGGGTGAAGTGAAATATGCATTTGTCATGGTAACAAACTGCTAACGCTACGCTGTCTGTTGATTGGCTAAAATTACCCAAATTGCCCAACTTTAATTCCAAATAATATCAGATTCTATAATTCACGATATAAAGTAACTGGTTGATCGTAATCAAAATTCAGAGTTGCATCGATAAACCAAAACTTAAAGCAAAATTAAAGGAGGCTCATTTTGCGAATGAAGCTAACTAAATCCGTCTATCGTTTGCATATTTGTAGTCTCTTATGATGAGTATATATTTATAATTCTGATGATTTTATTATATATTCTTATATTCTTATATTCTGGTTGATTTTCTTACATGTGTTTTGTTTATGAGATGTATGCCATAACTTATTCTGATAACTAGGATGAAATTTGTTTATCCATGCAGAAATATAAGTGCTTATTGGTGTTATACATGCATGCAAACATACCTGCATACATACATATATACACACATGCATACATGCATGCATGCATACATACATACGTACATACATACATACATACATACATACATACATACATACATCCATACATACATACATACATACATACATACATGCTTGCATGCATAAATAGAAACCTCCAACTTATATATTCGCATTTATATTAATAAAAATTGGTGGACTTGGTTTTGTAAGTGCCAAAGTGATAATCTGATATAGGTTGGCGTTCTCAGAAAAAGAAATCAACCATCTAATTCGCACATTACAAATAAGTTCTTAAAGTAAGCGGAACATTAAAACTATGCAACACATTTCTCAAGTTAAAAATGTGAATTTGTTTTTGTTCCTAGGATGCAGGCGTCTTTATTTGTTAGAAACCATTTCATTTATTTTTATTTAGAAGGTAGTTGTTATTAGTGAGGGTTGCCATGGTGTTAGTATAGTAAAGTAGAAGAGAAACAATTTTGAATACTAACAACACCATGACATGCCTAATAATCACCACCTTACAAATAAAAATAGGAAGCGCCCTGAATAACAATAAGTAAAGAAACTGACCAGCTAAAACATACCACATACTTGTATTCTTTTGTGAAACACTAAAAGTTTCTATTACAAAAAGTTGACACACCCAGTTATGAAGGTTCTAAATACTGGACTTTCTGCCTTTAACTTTTACATCAACTAAAATAACTAAGCTACTAACACATCCTGTGCCTACTTAACAAATGGACACGCCTAGAAATACACACTTGCTCACAATGCTCTACATACATACATAAATTTTAAACAATGATATATAACAAGTTTAATCAACAAAAATTTCTCCGAAACACCTCTTCACAACAACCCATACTAAAACATAATTACCATCCCACTGAAATCCACTCACCCAAGGAGGATTTTAACCCACATAAATCCAAGAGGATATCTAATGCATCGTGGACTGACAATGGCTTCACTAACCGAATATCAAAGACACTGTCAACGATATTCTTGTCTGAGAATAAAAACACGCGCGCTACGAATTAAAAGCAACTCTGGGAATACAAACATTATCGATCGCACCTGGCAGAAACGTTAGCACGCCGGGCGAAATGCTCAGCGGTATTTCGTCTGCCGGTACGTTCTGGGTTCAAATTCCGCTGAGGTCGACATTGCCTTTCATCCTTTCGGGGCCGATAAATTAAGTACCAGTTACGCACTGGGGTCGGTGTAATCGACATAATCCGTTTGTATGTCCTTGTTTGTCCCCTCTATGTCTAGTCCCTTGTGGGTAGTAAAGAAATAGAAATTTCGTCTGCCGCTACGTTCTGAGTTCAAATTCCACCGAGGACGACTTTGCCTTTCATCCTTTCGGGGTCGATAAATTAAGTACCAGTTACGCACTGGGGTCGGTGTAATCGACTTAATCCGTTTGACTGTCCTTGTTTGTCCCCTCTATGTTTAGCCCCTTGTGGGTAGTAAAGAAATACATATATGGGCTTTGTTTATAATCCGATTTGTTGCGGACAACGTTTCGGTCCGATTCAGGTACATGGTATTCATAAGCCACAATAATGGCGAAATATCGGTATTGCCATTTATGAATTCGATCCGGGTCGCGTTACCTCACTTGGTCTATGACGTTCAGCTTTTCTTTGACACTCAGTATCGTGCAGTAATTCGGCTTATAATTAAAACACATACACTATGCTTATGCGGTTGATAAGATTTGTATATGTAGGCCTGTCTCTCTCTATAATTATTGTCAGATATGTCATGCAATGCATTTTCAAGAGGAAGCTGATCACGTGCCCGAAAGGTAATGACATGCTCCCTGATACTCAGTATAGCTTCCGGTTACGAAGAAGCTGCTCCTGCCCACTCACTGGCACAAAGGAGTTGTACTTGTATTTCAAAGGGCCAGGCTTGTCCCATTCTGTATCACGCTGAATCTCTTTGAGAACTATGTCAAGTGTATGCATGTGATGTAGAATGCTCAACCTCTTGCACGTTAATTTCACGAGTAGAGTGTTCCGTTTATCAGATCGACTGGAACACTCACCGTCGTCACCGACGGAGTACCATATCTAGCTTTATGTCATGTGTTTCAAAATTCCAATGGTCCACAAAAACATATTTTATGTTTCTCGAAAGCTTCTAAAATTCTTTTCACATTAACACCTGCTATCATAGACACACACGCACGCATACACAGACACACACACACACAAACACACACACACACATACACACACATACATATATAGGCGCAGGCATACATGTGTGGTAAAAAAGCGTGCTTTCCCACCACATGGTCCTTGGTTCAGTACCACTGCGTGGTATCTTGGGCAAGTGTCTTCTACTATACCTTGTCAGTGGATTTGGTAGACGGAAACTGAAAGAAGCCTATCCTTATATGTATATACAAACATACATACATACATATATATATATATATATATATATATATATATAAATCGATAGATAGATAGATAGATAGATGTATATGTGTATATGTATATATATATTAGGTTGTCCCAAAAGTTCATAAACACTTGCGAAAATTGAATTTTTACTCGCCAAGTACTAACAAAAACAACAAAAATTATTCCTCAAAATAAAGACCATTATTTTCCAGATTTTCTACGAACTTTTGGGACAACCTTATATATATATATATATATATATATATATATATATATATATATATATATATATATATATGTATGTATAATATATACACACATGCACACACACACACACACACACACATATATATATATATATATATATATATATATATATATTAAGATCTTTGCCCTTTCCATGTTTATACAAGCTTGACGCGTGTGGAAATTTGTACTGTTCTCAACTAATTAATCTCTGTCAATACACACGCATATACATACATACACCGTGTCATATACATAGACGAGTACACAAATTCGTATTTGTATATGCATAAATATAAGTGTATACACAAACAATAAGGACAAAGGACACATTGTGGAAAATATTCGGAGAAATATTCTCATTGCGTAGATTATCGTGTAAGATTTCAATTTTCATAGATTTTAATATGTGTATATGTATATATGTGTATATATATGTGTGTCTGTGTGTGTGTGTGTGTGTGTGTGTGCATGTCTGTGTGTGTGCGTGTGTGTGCATGTATACATGTTAAATTGTGTATATTTATGTGTATGTGCATGTATATATAATACGTGTGCGTGTATGTGTGCATGAACGTGTGAATGTGTATACATTTTTTCTCCTTTAATTTGTCTAATTTTTCTCGTTAATATTGTAGTTTACATCCCGCCCATCCACACACACACCTCAATGTCGGAAATATTGTAATTTAGTTATTATTATTGATGTTACAGCTGATATTACTTAATTAGTCTATTGCTGGTATTTTTGCAGTTGTTGTTGTTCCTGTTACAGTGATATATAACGTATTGAGAACATGATGATGATGATGATGATGATGATGATGGTGGTGGTGGTGGTGGTAATGATGATAGTGGTGATGGTGATGATGGTGCTGGTGGTGGTGGTGGTGGTGGTGGTGGTGATGATGATGATGATGATGATGGTGGTAGTGGTGGTGGTGGTGGTGGTGGTGGTGGTGGTGATGATGATTATGACGATGGGGTGGAAGAGGACGAGGATGAGAAGGAGGAAGACGCCGACGGCGACGACGGCAATGACAACGATGACGACGACGATGATGATGATGATAATGACGACGATACAAATATTATGATGATGATGATACAAATATTAAGCTGAAATTTAAGAGCACTCGAATTTATACTAAATTACGAATCAAAAGGCAACCACTCTAAAATCAACCAGGAAATACTTTGTTATTTGCTCCAAATCTAACATTATTATTAACCCTAGTTATTCTCTCCTTTGATAATCAGTGACATTTTTCTAAATTCAAATCTTCTGCAGTCATACTCCCTTAACGTCGTTATCCCACACAATTATCTCTCAGCAATAGCAAACTTAATAAATAAGCCGAAAATTTAAGAGACAGTTCAAAGGTTTCTTTTTTTAAGTTGAGAAATAGATTACATTCGTACATGTTCATACAAGAATATAGATCTCTTAGTGCTATACAGATAATCATTTGGCTTCATATATCTTTCGAGATGTATTTTTATTTCTAGTTCTCATTTTACAGGTAATGGATTACAGACAACTAAATGAAAGCCAATTAATTACATGGTCGTATTCGTAATTAGGAAACGCAAATTTGACTCCAATGTGTTACTTAAAGTCAAATTCTTGAATGGAATATGCGACCCACGAAAATATCAAATTTAAAAAATTCTATTATTGTGCAATATATAGCAGTTTGCAGCTGGAACGCAATGCAATAGCAGAAAATGAAATGCGCGTCAAGAAATGTAAAAGCTTAAGGTTAATGGTATGTTTACGTTGGAACAGCATTGCAAATAATATTTCAAGACAATCCTGAGTAAAAGAAAATGTCAAGATTTCATCAGATAACGAGAGCTCATATCCACCCAATGTTATATGTATTTGGACCCCAGTATAGCTTCTTTTTATGGATACATCATTGCTCTCTTTTTTTCCCCTCTGTCTCCTTAAAACTTTTGTTTTTCTCTTCGCTTAAGTTTTTGTTTAAAAACATTTTTTCTACTGAAGACAAATTAGGTCAAAATAAGTCTAAAATATGTTTTACTTTACCATTATGTAATAATTTGATTATTTATTTAGTTTTGAAGTTGAAAAAGCAAGATGTCTATAAAAATAGCTTTGGTATTAAGCAATGACAAACTCTTTCTTATCAACGACAGAAAAGATATTTATACAAAAGTGATGCATATTGAATACAATTGACCTGGATGCTGTTGTTGTTTTGTTTAGCCATAAGTGATTAAGTGTACTTGTATTCAAAAGTATTTTGGTCGTGACCGCCCTGTCTATTTTCTTTTACAAGAATAAAGTTCATCGGTGAAAATATCTAAAGTAAAAGACTCCCTTCGATTATGAATGACCTAAAAACATAACCCTTCGGTTATGATTGCACCTAAAAAGTTACTCTCCGAGGCACAAGAATGGGCAAGGTTGTTTATGGAAGACCGGCAGTCACCCATGTATACTGGCCTCCCCTCTCCACGTCAGCAATATTATTCAAAAGAAAGGCAAAGGCCGATACAGCTTGGCACTAGTGACGTCGCATCTCATTTCTACAGCTCAAGTACACAGCACACAACCCGGTCCGAGAATCGAACTCACTACCTCATGATTGTGAGACCGACGATCTAATAACTGAGCCTGAAAGTATCTAAGACTGCATTATCCAATGTGCACATCCTCTCTGTTATTCTTAAACACTATAGAGAGTTTTGGTTACTATTTATAGCACATCGAGCGACCACTTAGAGGCTTCTTCGCTTGCATTTATTCACATTATTTTGAGCAGCACTTCGCGTTTCTGCATTTGTACCTCTTCGAAGTGTCAAGGAAAGTTTTAAAAAAGTCCAGTCCATGGATGTCTTTATTTCTAAATATGAGTACATATGTTCCTTTCCTTCTAGAGCTGTGCCTGGCTCATAATGGCCACTT
>NC_042998.1:47171313-47221313 GCF_006345805.1 Octopus sinensis | reverse complement strand
GGGAAAGATGGGCTTTCGTTCTCATAACTGTTTCGCTAATCCAGTAACAACAATACAAAGTATGTAGCCCTTAAGACGGTTTTTGCGCATTTACAGAGAATGCCGAACTGTCTTACACAGGATTTTGGTTTTAGGAATTCCTAATAAGTGAATACAACAAATAGTGAAATCAGTTATGTAGTAACATGAAATTATTTACCCGAGAGTAAGAATTCAAATACAATTGCCCCGGAAAGGGCTTTAATACGTTCTCAGAGTATATGGAACTTAGGCGGAAATGTTAACAAGGTTTGTACACCAAAATCGTGAAGCATGTTACATAATAACAGGCTAATCAGGTATGATATAATAACGATTCAAAGTAAATAACTCTGGAAAGGGGTTTTGTGCGTTCCCAGAGAATATTAGCCTGAGTGGCGCTAGAGTTGGTATATTCGTGAATAAGTCACAAACCGAAATAAGTGGATCTATTGTTCAGGAAAATACTCTTAACATGTTTAAGCGTTGTACTGGATAAATCGTGAAAATAACTCTAACAGTTCAAATACTAAGAAATGGGCATACTCAATTTGATTTATTCCAAATAATTTACGATGAATGGGTTATTTCCCTTGGCTATATTAAGGATCCCTTCCAGGAGCGAATGGTTATTTTCCGTGGAGTTTTAAAATGAAATATATTACTTATATGTAGTAGATATAAGTATCCCTTCCAGGGGCCCTATTATCGAGTTTTTCAACAATCTAAGTATTTGACGAGGTTTCTAGACATGAGTTCTACTTACGTGTCAAGTTTCATAAAAATCGATAAAACGATGTAGGAGGAGTTATCTAACAAACCCACAAACAAACACGCCCACAGACAGAATATCCCACATATGTAGTGTATATATATATATATATATATATATTATATATATATATATATATATATATGTATCTATATATGTAAAGTGGTGGTATAATGTGACAGTAACTTGAAAGGGAAAGAATACTATTGATATTTAGCCCTAGGAAGAACTGCTTCCTGTCGACCTTTTGTTGTTTGTTCCTTCTCGAGCCACGCCTGGCTCATAAAAGGCCGGTTTCCCGTTTTCCTTGGCGTATATGTTCCTCACCTGGACGGGTCGCCGATCCAGTGCAGGTGAGCTGCAAGATGCAGGAAGAAAGAGTGAGACAAAGTTGTGGCGAAGCCATTACCTTTTGCCGCAGTCACGTGGAGCTTAGGTGTTTCGCTCATAAATACACACAACGGCCGGTCTGAGATTCGAACCTACGATCTCTCAACCGCGAATCCGCTGCTCTACCCACTAGGCCATGTGCCTCCACTTCCTGTCGGCCTTGACACATTTCCTCTGTCATTAGGTTTACAAAGGGGAAGGTAAGCATCACCACCCAGCATATGTATGTATGTATGTATGCATGTACATATATATATATATATATACGTGTGCATATATATATATATATACATTTTCTGCGACCATATCACCCCTAACATCTGGTTATCTAACTCCCTAGATTGTAACCCCCTTGGATATTATGTGTGTGGTGCAGTCGAGTGAGTGTGCAACAAAGTTCCTTGTAATACCAAACATAAACTGAAGGCAAGAATTATGGCAGAATTCAACAACTTAAACAAGGAGAACGCACAGAAGTATTGCAGGAGATTCTGAAGTCGCCTGAAGGCCATGGTTGAAGCCAAACAGCTATTTCATTGAATAAATTTACTCTTTATTATTTCAAGATATTTTTGTATAATTTTGGTAAATATATCTGTTAAAATGAGATGTCAGTGTTATTTTCATTTTTGTGTAAATTAGACGACAGTTTATTCAACAAACCAATATATATATATATATATATATATATATATATATATATATATATATATATATATATATATATATATATAATACAATTTATAAGTAAAGGCAAAAGAAAAATTTCTAATGCCAAAATATGCCGAAAATAGACACAACGTCAATAACCATGTAATTTATCACTACAAGATTATATATATATATATATAACATATTTCATATTATCATAATGTTATGTATTATACATAGATCATCCGATTTTTCCCCAACATAAACTTATATTAAGAGATATAGTATGAAAAATCTGTATTAACCCTGCACAACACGCAAATACCTATTTACGTTAAAAATCGGTTGTGCATACAGCAGAGTAGTTGAGTGCGGTAGTTTCATGTTTATTGTCAATATATTTACCATAAGATAAGTTATCTATTCGAGGCGATAACATTCGAAAAACAGCAGCATTATCTCCAAAGTTGTAGCAATACAGAACAATTGAAACCTTTCTTATAGAGTTAATATGTAACGTAATTTCTTCCTGTTTCTTTTTTTTTATTAACTTATGAAAATACGATGTTACGCAAAATATCTGGGTATCATGCATTAAATTATATATCCCATGATCCTGGCAAATATTAAAAAAAAGTGGGAACAAGTTTGTAAAGCATTGGAAAATTCGAATTTCTTGAAAGAAACCGTACAATATATATTATTTCTATATAACAAAAGAATCATCATTATCATTGTTGTTGTTATTATTATTATTATTCAGTAGTTTTATTTTTATAGCGTGCTTTCACTTCACTACCGAGCGCAGATCTGTGTGCCTTGGGTATGTGCTGTGATTTGTTGTGATGCTCTGATGGTTATTGTATGGAAATTGTTCTGCGTAGGATGTGTGCAGTGCCTAGTAGTGCAATTTTCTGTATGTTATATGTGTTTGTAAGTCCTGGTGTTTTTGTTAGTATTTGTCTGAATATTTTTTTATCATGCCTATGCACCTACTATGATAGGAATTGTTTCTGTTTTCAGGTTCCACATTCTAGTTACCTCTATTTCCAGGTTCTTGTATTTTGAGAGTTTCTCCATTTCTTTTAGAGACACGTTGTCATCTGCCGGTATTGATACATCAATTAGAAAGCATTTTTTTTCTTCATGATCTCTGACAACTATATCTGGTCTGTTGGCCTTAATTCTCTATCTGTGTGTATCGGCATATTCCAGAGTATGGTTGCTTTCTCGTTTTCTGTGACCTTTTCTGGTGTGTGCCTATACCATCTTTTTTCTGTTGTTATTCCATAATGTTGGCATAGCTTCCAATGTATGTAGGTTCCAACTCTGTCATGTCTGTGAATATATTCCTTCTTATTATTAGCCTTCTTATTATTAGCCTTTTTCTTCTTCTTCTTCTCCTTCTTCTTTCTTCTTCTTCTTCTTCTTATTATTATTATTATTATTATTATTATTATTATTATTATTATTATTATTATTATTATTATTATTATTATTATTATTATTAGTATTATTATTCAATAGTATATTTTTTATATCGTGCTTTCACTTCACTACCGAGCACAGCTCTGTGTGCCTTGGGTATGTGCTGTGATTTGTTGTGATGCTCTGATGGTTATTGTATGGAAAGTGTTCTGCGTAGGATGTCTGCAGTGCCTAGTAGTGCAATTTTCTGTACGTTATATATGTTTGTAAGTCCTGGTGTTTTTGTTATGTATTTTTCTGAATATTTTTTATCATGCCTTATGCACCTATTATGATAGGAATTGTTTCTGTTTTTAGATTCCACATTCTGGTTACCCCTATTTCCAGGTCTTTGTATTTTGAAAGTTTCTCCATTTCTTTTAGAGACACGTTGTCATCAGCCGGTATTGATACATCAATTAGAAAACATTTTTATTCTTCATGATCTCTGACAACTATATCTGGTCTGTTGGCCTTAATTTCTCTATCTGTGTGTATTGGCATATCCCAGAGTATGGTTGCTTTCTCGTTTTCTGTGACCTTTTCTGGTGTGTGCCTATACCATCTTTTTTCTGTTGTTATTCTATAATGTTGGCATAGTTTCCAGTGTATATAGGTCCCAACTCTGTCGTGTCTGTGAATATATTCCTTCTTAGCCAGGACTGGGCAGCTAGAGATAATATGATTTATTGTTTCTTGTCCATCTCCACATATTCCGCAGTTACTTGTTATATTTCTTTTAATTACATGTTTTTGGTAATTTCTGGTGGGGAGGTTTTGGTCTTGTGCTGCAATTAAAAATCCTTCTGTCTCTGCTTTGAGTCCTGAGCTTCTCAACCATTGTTGGGATTTTTCTTTGTCTATTTCTTCTTCTTCTTCTTCTTCTTCTTTCTCTTCTTCTTCTTCTTCTTCTTCTTCTTCTTATTATTATATTATTATTATTATTATTATTACTATTATTATTATCATCATCATCATCATATTATTATTATTATTATTATTATTATTATTATTATTATTATTATATTATTATTATTATTATTATTCAGTAGCTTTATGTTTATACCGTTTGTTGTGATGCTCTCTTGGTTATATCTTTGCGTAGGAAGTGTACAGTGCCCAGTAGTGCAATTTTCTGTATTTTATATATATATATATTTGTAAGTCCTGGTATTTTTGTTATGTATCTGTCTGAATATTTTTTTTATCATACATAATGTGCCTACTATGATAGGAATTGTTTCTGTTTTTAGATTCCACATTCGATTTACCTCCATTTCCAGGTCTTTGTATTTTGAAAGTTTCTCCATTTCTTATTATTATTATTATTATTATTATTATTATTATTATTATTATTATTATTATTATTATTATTATTGAGTGAGAGAGCAGTGCATGCCATCAAAGTGACACTGGGGTAAAATATACGAAGCCCTATATACCCATCATGACTACTCGTCTGATAAAGGTACACCATACACAACCATATGTGCACGGCATGGGGATCTCATATCAAGATAAACAACGCATGACCTTGCAGGTGGGGCCCAGTTAGAATTCGCTTCAGATTGAATAGTCCATCTTTTATACCAAGACAAAATATGTACATGATAACACTTCCGATCAGTTAAAATCAGAAACCATGTGAACCACTGCCTGGTATTGCGAAAACTTTTAGCTTATTTTGCTGGGTATGATGGAAAATGTCAGCTGGATCTGTTGGCGATATTTTCCCGTTTCTGAACCTTTCTGTTTTTCTTTTTTTGTCGTTTGTGCTCCGTGTAAGTTGGACCTATTAATATAAATATTTATATATTTATACATAAAATTCATCCCCTGAGAGTTTCCATTTTTTTTACTTTCTGTCGTTTTCCATGTATACGTATATACTAATTTTGTATTTGATGTATTTAACAAATTAAATATATTTTATGTGTCTAATTTGTTTATTCACATAATTGGTTCTACACCCGCCCAATTTAATCCCTTTTATAGCCTTGCTCAATTTAATCCCTTTTATAGCCCTTCTTTACCTTGAGGATTGATCCTCTGGAAAGGTATCGTACTTTAAGTTCGAAGTTTTTGAGCACTACTGTATTTTATACAGAGAATATCTGGATCTCATCTGTGAAATATGTACGTACGCATATATGTATGTATGTATGTATGTATGTATGTATGTATGTATGTATGTATGTATGTATGTATGTATGTATATGTGTATGTATGTATGTACGTACGTACGTACGTATGTATAGACAGATAGATAGATAGATAGATAGATAGATAGATAGATAGATAGATAGATAGATAGATAGATAGATAGATAGTGTGCATGTGTATGTTTGTATGCGTATGTCTGAGGTGTATGTGCGTGCATGCGTACCTACATACGTATGTGAACGTCCGTGTTATATTAAAGATTCACCCACTCCATCGAATATCGAAACATTTGTTACACACAAATAATAAGCCATTTGAAAATCAGGGATAATTGACTGCTTTTGAACAGAACAGCGTTTCAAAACACACACTGTCACACAAATATCCGCTGTATTAAGACTTTCTATACTTATTTATCGACACTTATTTAAATACATGAGTGTCTTTACATTCAATGAATCAAACAATAAACGTACGGCAGGTTATGTCAATGTTATTTACGCTGAATTTATTGAGATGGAATCTATTGCTTATACTATAAGGTCTTGTAAATGTTGCTTTTGTAAATAAGTGCCTACTTTACCATACACACGAATAGACACGGGCGAACATCTACACACACACATATATATATATATATATATATATATATATATGTGTGTGGTGTGTGTGTGTGTGTATTTGTTTGTGTATGTTAACATAGAAACATACTCTTGTATGTGGTTAAATGTGTCGCTGTTTTTCATAAAGGTATGCGTTTATATACACACACACTCGCACACACGTGTAATATATATATTATGTATAATATATATATGTATATATATATATATATATATATATATATATATATATATATATATATATATATATATAATATATATATATAATGCACACACACACACATGTATATATGGATTTATATGTGTGAAAGTATATGTATAGGACACACAAGTTGTTTGTAAGCAAGCTTTTCATTAATGAAATAGGGCCAGGTATTGTTCTGTGTCATGTGTCCAATTTCACATTGTTTCTGTTTCAAAAGTACCCACAATATCAGTATGGTCGATCTCCATTTCCTAACAAAGGAAATGAAAGTGTATGCCGCATTTATGTGTCTTATCTCCAACCACAGCAACTCAAAGTTAATCAGTTTCTTAACGATGCTAGGTCCAACGTTTTCCAGGACGAGAAATATAATCTGAGCTGATGTCATGTCAATGAAACATTTTGTGTTGAAACGCATTGAGAACGGCGGATTTGAAGCAATAGATGCAAGATTGTATAAACGACAAGCTCAGTAACGTGTCGACGGGGGCCATCGTTGAGTAGTTCAAGGTGCTGCAAACAGCTATTAGATGCGCTTTGCACGAAGACGTCAGGTATGAAATTGAGAGATGGCAATTCTTGTCCGGCAAGATCTGGAAGTAGTAAACCTTTGATTTGATTAGGGGGATCCTTGGTTGTGGAACTGGAGCTCCCAGTTGTCCAGGTTATGTTAGATACCACGACAATTTCTGAGAGAATGTTTTCATTCTTTAATGGCTTTCTTTTTCCTTGTACGATGATTATGCTAAAACTATATTTTGCCATTCATGTGTGCGTGTCTTTGTATATTTTATATATAATCTATATGAGTACGCTCTTGTGAATTGCTCTTAATATTCTGTATAATATATATACTTGTTATAAAGAGCTTGTTACAGAGAGTTAGTAATGTAATACATAGAGTGTGAGAGGTATTTGAGGGCATATATGGTAATTTAGTAAAACAAGTCTAATCTAGCGATTGCAGCGTGGAATGTATAAGTTAACCAACCAGAAACACACAAGAACCGTCAACTTCACTTAAACATGTATTTGTAATATGGTGTCAAAACTTTTGTCGCTCGAAACTGCGACCTGTTCACTAGCACAAAGAAAAGAAAAACGAACAAAACTTGTCACCTATTTTGCTTTCGTTTTTGTTTCTTTTCTTTTTTGTCAGTGAAAAGGTCGCAGTTTTGAGCAACGAAAATATTAACACTATATTACAAATAAATGTTAAAGCATATAAGCGTGGCTGTGTGGTAAGAAGCTTCCTTCTCAAACGTATGGTTCGGGATTCAGTCCCACTGTGTGACACCTTGAGCAAGAGGCGTCTACTATAACTTCGAACTGACTAATACCTTGTAAGTGGATTTGGTAGACAGAAACAGGAAGAAGCTCGTCATATATGTGTGTGTGAGTTACACCATAGATGTTTATGCCGCCAGTAACATAGTGGTTCGGCAAGAGTAAACGATAGAGTAAGTACCACGCTTACAAAATTAAAAAAATTACTGTGATTGGGCGGACCTAAGTTTATGGCAAATGACGTTAAACTCATGCCACGTTGTGTGATTGAACACGGGAGTTCATGAACGATCTTCTTAACAACACAACTACGCATAATCTCCTCTTCCTCTCTCTCTCACACTCTCTCACACTATCTCATTTACTCTCTTTTACTTATTTCAGTTATTTGACTGCGGCCACGCTGGATCACCGCCTTTAGTCGAGCAAATCGGCCCCAGGAGTTATACTTTGTAAGCCTAGTACTTATTCTATCAGACCCTTTGGCCGAACCGCTAAGTTACGGGGACGTAAACAGATCAGCATCGGTTCTCAAGCGATATTGGGTGGGGGGACAAACTCAGACACACAAACACACATACACACACACACATGTATATATGTACATATACATATATACGAAGGGCTTCTTTCAGTTTCCGTCTACCAAATCCAATCACAAGGCTTTGGTTGGCCCGAGGCTATAGTTGAAGACACTTGCCCAATGTGCTACGCAGTGGGACTGGACCCGGAACCATGTGGTTGGTAAGCAAGCTACATACCACACAGTCACTCCTGCGCCTATCTCTTCCACATATATATATATATATATATATATACAGAGAGACACAGACACACACACTCACACACATACACACATATATATATATATATATATATATATATATAGGAGGAATAATGTGTGTATGCTTGTGTGTTATATATATATATATATAAGTTTGCGCCATGTATGAATGTGCGCGCGTGTGTGTGCGTGTGTGTCTGATAGACACAAAATATTACATAATACTAAATACACCATTTAAATTTATCTTATTAGTTTTAGTTTATTGCTTATTTTATTTTACTTTATATTTCTTTCATAATTTTGTTTTTATTTATGTTTTGTATTTATTGACAGAAGATGTGTTTTCGTCTCATACAATGAAAGTGTTGTATTCAGCCTTAAGAGATGTTTGTTTATTACTGACAAACTCGCATACATATATACATACATACGTACATACATATATACATATATATATATATATGTAATATATTATATATATATATATATATATATATATATATATATATATATATTATATAATATATATATATATATTATATATATATGCATGTATGTGTGTGTATGAAAGTTTTAATTTTAGAAAGCTACATGAATACATCTTGTAAGTTTATATATTTGATATTTCGGTCAAAAGACTGTATTCCTGAGCTCAAAACTGGAATGAAAAATTAAAAAATTAAAATTAAGTCTCCCAATTCGTGGAATGTTTAAAAAGCATTGATAATATGTTTTTTTTAAAGAACTTCAGCAATAAATAAATAAATGAATAAATAAACGATTACATTCATTCAACCATGGCTATAGGCACAAGCATGGTGGTGTGTAGTTAAGAATCTCGCTATTCAACCACAGGGTTTCGAATTCCGTTCCATTGTACGGCACCTTGACCAAATGTCTTCTGCTACAGCTCCTGGCCGATCAATAACTTGTGGAAGAATATAGTCGAAGCTTGTCATGTATACTATGTGTATTTGTGTCTGTGTTTGTTGTTCCACCACTTGACAACCGGTGTTGGTTTGTTTACGTACATGTAACATAGCAGTTCAGCTAGATTGATCGATTGAACAAGTAACAACCTACTAGGGATGACGTGTTCGACTAAAATCCTCCAAGATGGTTCCTCAGCAAGACTGCAGTCCAATGACTGAAGCAAGTACCAGAAACAACGTGGGATATTGAGCGCCAGTTCCAATACCCTTAGCGAAGGACGCTATTGGTTGACGAGTCCTCAATACTATCATTGAGAGAATCAGGAAGGTACTCAGCGATGGCACAAAAGCCCAAGTTACAATCAGAAAGATGAGGGTGAGACAATACAAAAGAACAATTCGATGGTGTGTGACGATGACCCAGAGAAGTAGTATAAATTGCCAACTCTTACCCTCTGCTCTCGATGAGTCAAAACATCAGGATTTCTGAGACAACTACAGCTCATTTTATTGCAATTTTTTGTGCCCTGGGAGAGTTAATCAACGAGGCGCAAGAGGGAGACGGGACAAAGTACTATGAGTTGATAGTAGACAAGGTGCTTGCTAGTGGGGGTCGGGAAATAGTGGAAGCGGAGATCGTTCTCTTTGTAAGTCTATGGTACTTTGGACATAATTAAATAAGCAAATTGTGGGCTATCTAAATCAGACGTTGCAGAGAAAATATCTAGCTGAAAGGAAGTAACTAGTGGGAATAATATAATGCTACTTCGATATAGGCCGAAACTTGATCGAAATAGTTTGATTTGTTTGAATGAGAGTGGATGTTGAAAGATCCAAAATATACAGTGGATCTAGGACACAGAGCAATTTATATGGAGTAACTTTACATTAAGGATTGGAACGTACAATTTTATGTAATTTAGACCGACTCATGATCCCTTCAGACAAAATAGAAAAGGCTTTGCTCCGGAGGATGGCGAGAGAGATGTGCTGGAACAGCCACTCTGGCTCATGGGGCTTGCACTTACAGATAACCATCTCCGGCCCGATAGCGGTGAGCAGGAATATGGTCCGGAGACGTAGGATACAAGTCTGACAATTTGCAAAGTTATTGCAACCAAAGATATGAAAAACTGCACGGAATTTTATTTCATCGAATCAAAAAGATGAGAGACAAAAATGCCTGTCATAAAGAAAAATATGACTTAACAAACTATTCCCCTTTTTGTTCTTATTGAAGACTTCTTCAAATGATTACCTTTAACCGGATCTATCTATGTTTCTACTATATATCTTATTTCTTTATTGCCCACAAGGGACTAAACATCGAGGAGACAAACAAGGACAGACAAAAGGATTACGTCGACTACATCGTCTTCAGTACGTAACTAGTACTTAATTTATCGACCCCGAAAAGATGAAAGGCAAAGTCGACCACGGCGGAATTTGAACTCAGAACGTACAGGCAGACGGCGTGCTAACGTTTTTGCTAGCTCGCCCTCTAGCTCCCCATTTTACTCTCTTTGATTCTCTGTCTCTCTGTCTCTCTCTCTTCACACACACACACACACACACACATACACACACAAACACATACACAGACTCATACATGCTCACACAGATACACACACACGTAAATATAAATGTATGTAATGTACGTACACACAAATGCATCTATTTATGTACACACCCATATACAGATCAACTTGATCCTGGTTTAATTATAATTTTTCTTAGTGATATGTTAATCACTGATAGTTCACTAGGACTCAACATGTAGTCACTGCTGTGATTTTATGATTACGTGAATAAGCAAATCCAAAGATTAGACGTCAAATATATACTTTAAAGAAAATATTGCATATTTCTACAAGATATCTTGTGCAAATAACTTATCTACCTACCTACATATATATACATGCATATATAGAAATACCAACACATATGTGTGTATATATGTATGTATATATGCATATATGTATGTATACCTAAACAGCCTCCAACCTACTCTCCAACATGTAACTGTTATAACCCTACCAGTTGTCTCCTGGAAAGATCCTGGCGTTCAAGGGCTGTGCACTACAGATCCACCCTTACACGATCAGACGGTATCAGAAACAAGACAGCTAATAACTTCAAGCTAATGTGTATACAGCTTATGTACTCCTGCAGCAGCAGAGATAGGGAGAACTCTAACTCCCTGGTCAATTATATCTAGAGACTTCGCAATGGGGAGAACTCTAACTCCTTGTTCCATTATATCTAGAGACTTCGTAATGGGGATACCAAACTTGAGATGTTTCTTACAGTGATATGGATCTAGAAAGTCGAATACCACCATGTATGTATATATGTATGTATGCATGTATGTATGTATGTATGTATGTATGTATGTATGTATGTATGTATGTATGTATGTATGTATGTACGTATGTATGTATGTATTTATGTATGTATGTATGTATGTATGTATGTATGCATATATGCATGTATGTATGCATGTATCTATGTATGTATGCGTATGTATGTGTGTATGAATGTTTGTATGTATGTATATATGTACGTATGTATACATGTAAGCATGTATGTATGTATGTATTTATGTATCAGCGTGAAAGTTACTGTTTCTAGGAGAAAGTATGTGAATGTGTGTGTGTGTGTGTGTGTGTGTGAGTGTGTGAAGCTATACAAACCGTACGAATGATGCTCATTCACGTGAAATAATATATATTTACTTTTATGTGCTTACTTGTCATAATCTCTTTGTTCGTGAGGGAGTGAAGTGTATTTTACCTATATCTCATGTCAAGTGAACTGTGCTTAAAGCTGCATTCAAAATTAGTTTCAATATCATTCATAGTACGGCGTGGATAGACGTAACCATCAAAAAGAGGGAGCATCAAGCAATATAATATAATATAATCTGAAGAGACAAGAATAAAAGACACTCTATATAAATAAATACACATAAATGATTTACTAACAGACACAGCCAAACAAATGCTTAGTATTTAGGTACGTGCGTGGGTGTATTTATTATGCCAAACATACATGCATCTATCCACACACACACACACACACACACACACACAAACGCACACACACATACGCTTACACACACACTCATATATATATTCACACACACACACACACACACACAAGCAGGAATGTATGCAGAGGAATATACATACCTATGTGTGTATATGTATGTGCATGTTTGTATGTGTATGTGTGTGCGTAGGTAAATATTTGAATGCAAGCGATTCAAATTATACGAAAGTACTCAATACTGAATGTGGAATATTGAATTAGTTATTAAGCTGAAAGTTCAAAATAAAACCTAAAAAAACACAAGAGAAAACTCTAAAAGTAATGAATATTCAATAAGAGAAAGCGAAAGTAAATAGAAGCCATATGACTGCCAGACGTGGCTGTGTGGTAAGAAGTTTACTTTCTAACCATAGTGTTCCAGGTTCTGTCCTTCTACGTAGTACATCGGGCAAGTATCTTCTACTATAACCCCCAGTCGGCTAAACCTTTGTAAGTGAATTTGGTAGACGGAAACTGAAAGAAGCCTTTCAGTTTATAGATATATATTTGTATATGTCTCTGGGTTTGTGGTTGTCACCCACTACTCACTGACAACCGGTGTCCTTTTGTATATGTCCTCATAAACTAGTAGTTAAGTAAAAAGAGATCAATAGTATAAGTACTAGGTTATAAAAAATAAGCGCTAAAATCGGCTTTTACAACTAAAACAATTAAAGTTACTGCTCCACCCTGACCTCATACGATTATGGTTTCTCCCTCTTTCTCTCTCTCTCTCTGTATATATATATATGTATGTATGTATGTATATAGATAGATAGATATAGATAGATAGATAGATAGATAGATAGATAGATAGATAGATAGATAGATAGATAGATAGATAGATAGATTTAATGCTTATTTGGGGCTTGCAATCTCCTATATTATTGATTCTGTTATCATTTTAAATTGCTACACAAGATAATAACAGAGTCAATGACATGTTCGCAAATTATTTTTTCGTGAATTATTTTTTACTCGTAAATTATTTACTTCGTATTAAAATTATTTTCACACTAGTGGCTGCCATGATTTAGGTGCCAAACGAATCAGTTGCAGCGCAGACTTCAGCACGACGGGTTGGGAGTCTCTATCATAGTATCGCGTGCTGAGGAGGCTGATGCTATTTTGCCAGTGCAGAAACCGGTCCACGTGAGTCCAAATACTTGAATGTATGTTGGGAGATTGTCTTAACTCGTTTACCTTCGGATGGTTGATTTCTGTAGATATTATTAGTGTATTTTGGCGATTTAAGTAAGAGATTCAACTGTTATTTCCAGGAGGTAGACATACTTAGTATATCCTTAGATTAATTTTAATCCTTCAGCTACTTAATGCTTTTGGGGGTCCTGCATATGCCTATATTCTTGATTCTATTATTATCATTTTTAAATTGTTACACTAGACAGTAACAGAGTCAATGTTATCTTCGCAAATTATTTTTCTCGTGAATTATTTGCTCCATATAAATATAATATATATATATATATATATATATATATATATATATATATCAAATGTGAGGATAAAATTCTTTTCGAAAAAAAAATATTTTCTCGAAAAAAATTTTACCAATGGCCAGCATATTAAAAAATACCTTTAGCGGTTAAATTTATAAATAATTCATAAATGAGGGCAAAGGAAAAACATTCTAATGCCAAATATGCCGAAACATTGTCCATTAACCATATAATTTTTTCCACAATACGCACGCTACTCGAAAAAAGGTCGACAGAAATTTCTAAAAAATTCCATTATTACCATATCGGACCGATTTCAGAGTTAGCTACTAAGAGCCCTCTCTTCGTCAGTGATACATGTGGCAATAGGAATAAATGAGATACTTACTCGCACCCATGGAAGAAGCAAATACTAAGTCATGGGCACAACTAAGTACCCCAAATACATCCAAAATAGAAATATTCCAGCCCATTCGAGGCACGTGCGATTTGAACTGAGGCTCTCACAGAGTAAGTTAGTTCGGAAGTGAACGCTTAAATTTATATCAAATGTGAGGATAAAATTCTTTTCGAAAAAAAAATATATATTTTCTCGAAAAAAATTTTATCAATGGCCAGCATATTAAAAAGTACCTTTAACGGTTAAATTTATAAACAATTCATAAATGAGGGCAAAGGAAAAAAGTTCTAATGCCAAATATGCCGAAAAATTGGACATATTGTCCATTAACCATATAATTTTTTCACAATACGCACGCTACTCGAAAAAAGGTCGGCAGAAATTTCTAAAAAATTCCATTATTACCATATCGGACCGATTTCAGAGATAGCTACTAAGAGCCCTTAATAATGGAATTTTTTAGAAATTTCTGTCGACCTTTTTTCGAGTAGCGTGCGTATTGTGAAAAAATTATATGGTAATGGACAATATGTCCATTTTTCGGCATATTGGCATTAGAAATGTTTTCCTTTGCCCTCATTTATGAATTATATATATATATATATATATATATATATATATATATATATATATATATATATATATATATATGTGTGTGTGTGGTGTGTGTGTGTGTGTGTATTATATCACATATAACATGTTGAGCAGTGTATATATGGTGATGCTTTGTCTTGGCTTGTTTTTAGGTAGGACTCTCCATCGAGAAGGTCTTGTGTGCACCAATTGTATATTCGATCCCACCTTACGGGTCACATTGTGATCGTATGACTATCCATGCCCGTTCACTAAACGCCGGACATTCAGCAGACCACCTAATAAAATCCACACATCCAACAATAACTCCTTTTTTTAAACTTTCACAATTTAATGAAGAAACCACCACTGCAATGCATATATAGATAGTGTGTAT
Organism: Octopus sinensis; assembly: GCF_006345805.1. Taxonomy (NCBI): domain Eukaryota; kingdom Metazoa; phylum Mollusca; class Cephalopoda; order Octopoda; family Octopodidae; genus Octopus; species Octopus sinensis. Next base: position 47,206,098 of record NC_042998.1, on the reverse strand, counting down.
GTGTGTGTGTGTGTGTGTGTGTGTCTGTGTGTGTGCACGTATGCATTATGTATATATCTTTGGAATGTTGATAACGAAAACAATATCACATTTTAAACCTTAGAAAGTTTTGCATAGTTTTAGCGTTCCGCTTCGTTATACGCGGACAATGTGCACATAACACATTCGTACAACAATAAGGCGAGTATGTCATAAAAACAATAAGGCGAATCGTCGTAAAAAGATGTTCCTTTGTGATACACAGAACAGCTACATACATATTCGTGTTTGAGTCTGCAGGAAAACATCAAGACTAAATACGCAAATCATCGTTTCAGATTTTGCTGTACACAGTGCAAATAACTATTTTGTTTTCGTGTGTTCATAGTATTATGAATGTAGGTGTATGTGCTAGGATGTACGGTTGATGATCTGTAGCAGATGAGACTCTGTAGACAACTTCAAGAGATGCAGCTCAGTTTCAACTTTTATCTCTCTTGCAGCGTAGATAAAATAGTGTGGGTTCCATTTCAGCAACTCTACTTCCCGTTTTAAAGATGAAATAACGCACACATCATACATATATATATGTGAAGTATGTAAACACCCGTAAATAATTTTGTATTTGTACACGCGCATGCATGCGCATATACACACATATACACACAATCATTCATCTACATGGCTGTCTCTCTCTTTCTTTCTCTCTCTATATATATATAGATATATGCGTTTGTGTGTCTGCGTGTGTGTAAACATAGTCTTCTGTGTATATAGACGCTTGTGTCGTTTATTATATGTATATTTTTTCGTTAAACTCTTTGTTTTTGTATTTTTTTATATTTTCTTCATAGATCGTCCATTTTACCGTTAAGTCTAGACACGTCTTATTCTGCCCTCCATTCTTGCTCATTTGTACACTAGTAGCTTTTTTCCCTTTGTGCGACCAAATCCAACGATATGCTTTAAAACAGGATTTTAGTCTATAACTAATGACAGATGAGGATATCTACCTCTATTGTGAATCATTTTTAGTGTTTGTACGTCCCTTCGTCGTCTTCCTCTGCAACTTTATATATATATATATATATATATATATATATATATAATATATATATATATATATATGTATATGGAGGCGCAATGTCCTAGTGGTTAGGGCAGCGGACTCGCGGTCGCAGGATCGCGGTTTCGATTCCTAGACCGGGAATTGTGAGTGTTTATTGAGCGAAAACACCTAAAAGCTCCACGAGGCTCCGGCATGGAGTGGTGATCCCTGCTGTACTCTTTCACCACTCTTTCTCCCACTCTTTCTTCTGTGGGCCTGCTCGCTTAGCCAGCGGGGTGGCGTCATTCGAAGGCTAAAACAATGCGAACGCATTGTGACCAGCGATGTGTAACAACATCTGATGGTCTGGTCGGTCACGTGATCACGTGATATATATATATATATATATATATATATATATATATCAAAGGACCACGCCATCGGTTACGACGACGAGGGTCCCAGCTGATACGAACAACGGAACAGCTTGCTCATGAAATTAACGTGCAAGTGGCCGAGGAATTCACAGACACATGTACCCCTAACGTAGTTCTCAGGGAGATTCAGGATGACACAGAGTGTGACAAGGCTAGCCCTTTGAAATACAAGTACAACTCATTTTTGCCAGGTGAGTGGACTGGAGCAATATGAAATATAGTGTCTTGCTCAGGGACACTACTCGTCGCCGGGAATTGAACTCACGACCTTATGATCGTAAGCCGAATGGCCCTAACCATTAACCCACGCACATTCATATATACACATATATATGATGTGTGTGTATTATATATGAATGCATGCATGCATGTCTGTATGTATGTTTGTGTGTATATCTATCTATCTATCTATCTATCTATACGTACATACATACACACATACATTAATACATACATACATACATACATACATACATACATACATATATATATATATATATATATATATATATATATATATATATACCGGAGTAAACACATAAATGTGAAACAAGGTGGAAAAAAGAGTACTCAAATACCAGTGGTAGAGTAATATGCTTTATTTAAAGCAGCAGAAAATTCAACAAAATCTGTTACTCTGAGTTTCTCGTTGCCGTTCATCAGACAGTTTTTGCTAGAATGGAACCGATATATCAATTGATATATCGGTTCCATTCTAGCAAAAACTGTCTGATGAACGGCAACGAGAAACTCAGACTAACAGATTTTGTTGAATTTTCTGCTGCTTTAAATAAAGTATATATATATATATATAGTGAAATATTTCCCCATTGTACCGTTCTCATTAATTGCGTCATTTACCCGACTAAAATTCCGTACTGATTTATCTTCATTGCTTGCAAACACCCTATTTTCTTCACGCATGCGTGCAGCATAAGCAAAAGGGAATGCTTCTCACTGGAATGGAAAAAATGCAAGCTTGTCACGAGCTTACCGTTTATTGTGCAATATGCACTTTCACTCAAGCATTATATATAATAAGCTACTAAAGAAACTTTAAGAAGATATATTACAATTTCCTTTAGTTTTGTTTCAAATTAAATATCAAAATATGTGACACATGAACCATTTCGCCCACCAATTATGTTTAACTTCAGCGAAAAACTGATGCTATGTTAGATAATAGAACAGTATGATGCAAACCGAAATAGTGAAAACATATGTGAATTGATAATGCTACTGATTAATCTATATTGTATTAGGTGTTTCCTGAAATGTCAGCGGAATTATAATTTTCGACATGTTTATATTTCGAATACATTTTTGTCTAAAACTAAATCAAATATGTTCAATATTATAGTCTTACATAAAGTATTCCATGCTTTCAAAGAATTTTATTAAAATGCAGTCATTTTCTTCTATAATTTCACATGTCAACAAACTTTTTAGTTTCTCAGAATTATATGTATGCTTCATAGATACAGAGATACACACAGACACACACACACATATACATATAAATACATATATACATACATATATGTGGAGGCGCAATGACCCAATGGTTAGGGCAGCGGACTCGCGGTTGTAGGATCGCGGCTTCGATTCCCAGACCGGGCGTTGTGAGTGTTTATTGAGCGAAAACACCTAAAGTTCCACGCGGCTCCGGCAGGGGGTGTTGGCGAACCCTGCTGTACTCTTTCACCACAACTTTCTTCTGTTGGCCTGCTCGCTTAGCTAGCGGAGTGGCGTCATTTGAAGGCTAAAACAATGCGAAGCGCATTGTGACCAGTGATGTGTATCAACATCTGATAGCCTGGTCGGTCACGGTGACATACATATATATGCATGTATATACGTATATATTTATATATAGATATGCATGCAAATATGTATGTGTATATGTATGTATGTTGATTGCTCGTGGATACAAACATAAGGATACAAACGACTGCGGCTGTTGTATACTTTCTTATGAGAGGTTGTGTATCTAAGTGGTAGATTGGCTGGGTTTTAACTCGTGGCATTTGCACCGAATCGCTGCGTTCTGAGTTCACATGGCACCGATGTCAAATCACCTTTTATTCATTTGGGATTGATAAAAGATAAGCACTGAACTTCCCTAATGCATTTTCTATAATCTTGAAAAACTTCGATCAAATGCATAAAACTTAAGACATTATATAAAATCTGTAGAATCGTAAACCGAAATTGAACAGGTATCTTCTTTAATATTGCTAGATTCATTGATGTCTATTGTCTTTTACTTGTTTCAGTCATTATATGTCGGCCATGTTAGAGCATCACTTTTAAAGGTTCAGTCGAATAAACCGATCCTAGTACATCTTTTTTCTTAATGCTCAGTTTATATTCTGTCGCTTTCTTTTTGCAGAACTGGTATGTTGGGGAACAAACACAAACTCACACACATACACAAACACACATACACACACACACACACACACCCACACCCACACACACACACATACACACACACAAACAAACACTCACACACATGCACGTATATGTGTGTGTGTGTGTGTATGTGTGTGTGTGTGTGTGTGTGTGTGTGTGTGTGTGTGTGTGTGTGTGTGCAAACATATATAGAGACATACGACGGCTTATTCAGTTTCCGTCTAACAAATACACTCACAATGCTTTGGGAGAGCCCGGGTCTTTAGTAGAAGACACTCGGCCATAGACCACGCAGTGGGACTGAACTCGCAACTACGTGTTTGGGAAGCAAATTTCTTACCACAAAACGATGCCTATGTTTATTTTATTCGTATATTTGATCATTTATTAAACGTAATTATTTACTAGCATTTTACGAAGTAAAAGGAAAGCTAATGGAAATGATGAGTTCTCAAAGAGCCAACGAAGGAGTTTTTCCTTGATCTCTCAACCTACTAGAAATTACAGCTAAATATATCTGAACCACAGGGAGTGGCTTTTTGAAACAATCGTACATTAAATAACATAGTCTACGAAGTCTACGATAATGTACACAATGCATGAAAAAGAAAGACATGTCTTTCATAAGAAGTGTGTTCGATCAGATTGTTTGAACTAAAGATAAACAGCAGCCACAACAACAAAACCTTTTCTGCCAATGTATGAGTGGACATTTGAGATTCAAACCTATATTCCCATGCCACGTTGGAATAATTCATTCCACGTAAACTATGAATAACCACAGGAAGGACACAAATGCTGCTTTTTTCCCAGTCTCCTGAACAATAAAATACAAGCCTTGTAACTATAACTAAATAACTTTCAGTATATCTGAAACAATTTGGAGGAGTTCTGTATTTTATTTGTGTATAATACGTCTAAGGTAAACGTATAATTAATCTAATTGCTAGCCAGAGTTAAGTCAGTGTCAATTTATCGACACAAACTTACAGGAGATGTCAATGAGAAGATTATTTCAATTTCATGCATTTCTAAACAGAATTACCGGGGTAATCAAAAAGGATTTAACTGGATATTGAAACCTGGTTGCTAACTTATCCCGATAAGAGTTTAACCTGTACTCAGCAGAGCTTGCCACAACCAGTATCATAGAAAAATTATGAACTGTAAAATGTGTATCGCTGCTTTACTTTTTTCTGCTTCGACTCCGACAAAGAAAGAAACACAGTGTGTATAACTGGACATCGTAATTATATCAGGTATTATAGTGGCTAGGTAGTAAATGTTGATAATTTATGTTATAATCTGGATGAATGGACATCAGTCGTAGAAGGATTTGAATGGGAATTGTAGTAGTAGTAGTAGTAGTAGTAGTAGTAGTAGTAGTAGTAGTAGTAGTAGTAGTAGTAATGAAGGGATCACAGTAAATGTGTTTATAGTATGAAATATAGTGGTGATACGGGTTCTGGTATCAGTTAAACAGTTATGAATGAGTGTACGATCGCTTTTTTATGGTTTGGGACATGAATGAATCTGGACTGATGTATCATTGTTAATGGTAGTGATGTGTATGTTTAGAGTGATTGTATTGTTGGTAGTACTAGTTGCTGTTCATAGCTTTGCGTTGATAGTGGCGGTTGTAGTACAGGCAGTTGTGATTGATAGGATATTGGAGGGCGATGTTGATGGAGGAAATGTTGTTTTTATTAACGTTCGATTTATTAGTGATTTCATAACAAGAATATAAAAGAGGATAACAACAATAATAATATTATTATTTCTATTACAGGAACAAGGCCTGAAATTTCGCTGGGTGGGAGATTAGTCGATATCTTCAACTCCAGTGCGAAACTAATTCTTATTTCATCGACGCAAGAAGGATGAAGTACAAAGCGGACCTTGGTGGATACTTGAACTTAGAAGGTAAATAAAGATGAGGGAATGCCGCGAAACATAAAAATATAAAAGATAAAACAACAAGACCTGACATTTGAGATGAAGGTGTTAGTCGCTTAAATTAACAGGGATGCCTGACTGAAAATTTGAGGAGAGAACTAATTAATTACATCGACCTCAGAGCTCAACTGGTACCTTATGTCTCGACTCCGAAAGGGATGGAAGTCAATGTCAACCTCAGTAACATTTGAACTCGGAACGTAAAGAGCGGGAGGAATGATGCTAAGCATTCTGCCTGGACCGATAAAGATTTTTTGCCAGATAAAATAACAATATTGCTTTCTTACTAGGGACACAAAGCTTGAAATTTGAGGGAGGGAGGGAGCTAGTATTTTTACATCGACCCCTGTGATCGAGAGGTACTTATTTTGTTGACCCTGAAACGATGAAATGCAAAGTCGATCTCGTCAGTATTTGAACTCACAATAATAACAAAACAATAATAATAATAATTAATAATAATAATAATAATAATAATAATAATAATAATAATAATAATAATAATAAGGTCATGTGCTGTTTATCTTGATATGAGATCACCATGTCGGCATATATGGTGTGATGCATGTGCCTAGTGTACCCTTATTAGACGGGTAGTCATGATGGGTATACTGGGCTTTGTATATTTTACCCCAGTGTCACTTTGATGGCATGAACTGCACTCTCACTCTAATAATAATAATAATAATAATAATAATAATAATAATAATAATAATAAAATAATAATAATTATAATAATAATAAATGCCCTGATGCTCATGTAGACCATTGTTTGTCTTGGTATAAAAGATGGGCTACAGCAAATATTCTGCTCAATACCACAGATTTGCTTGTCAGTTGTTTGACCTTAACCAGTTGAGCATGTCCCTTAGTGGCTGACGATATGTGCATCTCTGATCACGAGCAGAAGTAGTGGGGAGCATCATAGCATGTGTTGAGAAGGATTCTTGGGGTTTGAATAATTCACCTCTGGAAACATGGGTGTTTCGTTCAACGTCCTTAAACAACCCTTATTCAGGGACCTTTTGCGCGGGATGGTTACTCGATCTGAAGAAGAAAATTCTAACTGGGCTCCACTTGCAAGGTCATGTGCTGTTTATCTTGATATGAGATCACATGTCGCGCATATATGGTGGTGTGATGCATGTGCCTGGGTACCCTTATCAGACGGGTAGTCATGATGAGTATACTGGCTTCGTATATTTTACCCCAGTGTCACTTTGATGACATGCTTTGCTCGCTCATCAATAATATTAATAATGATGATGATAATAAAAATTATCCAAATTATAATTATAATAATCTTTTCTGCTAAAGGTACAAGGCCTGAAATTTTGTAGGGAAGGGAGTAGTCGATGATATTGATCGCAATGTTTTACTGCTACTTAATTTATCGACCCAAAAAAAGATGAAAGGCAAAGTCGACTTCAGCGGAATTTGAACTCAGAACACGTAATGAGTTGGAATAATAATAATAATAATAATAATAATAATAATAATAATAATAATAATGATAATAATAATAATAATAATAATAATAATAATAATAATAATAATAATAATAATGATAGGAGGAAGAATAACAACAACGACTATATTAGCTATTAGCTATGGTGATAATGGCGGGCATGGTGATTTGATTTGCGGGGGCGTTAATAATGGCGGCGATGCGGATACAAGGGGAGGGTAGATATAAAGGTGATGGTCATGCAGAAAAAAAAGTGTCTGGCTGCATATGCAGCGCCGGAAGTAGATAATACCAACAGTTTTTATCAATCAAACCCAAGATACAATGTAGAGTAGTTGTATTCAGGAAGTGTGTCCATGATTTCATTATTCAACTCTCCTTTTTATTCTTTCCGCCATGATAACCCTACTCTCCATTTTCACCATCCCTCTTCTAACTCTCTGAACTGTTCTCTTTTTTATTTATTTCGCCTCTAACGCTCATCTCTCACTCACCCTTTCATGTCCAATGTTTGCTTGAATGTATGTATGTGTATATACATCTACGCATGCATGTACGTATGCATGTATGTATGCATATGTATATGTGTGAACATATTTGTATGTATACATGTATACATATATATAGATATAATACATATATAATTATATTAACAGCTGTATATAACATATATATATATATGTATACATGTAATATATTATATAATTATGTATATACATATTATATTATATATATGAATATATGTATAATATAATTGCAGTACCTCAATTGATTTTTTTCGTCCAAGCAGGAATTTTAGCAACCAAATATAGGTATGTGCATGTGCACGCTCGTTTGGGTGTACATGTGCGTGTGTTTATATATATATATATATATATATATATATATAATATATATGTTTCCTCCATTCATCTTTTTCTATTTTTTTCCAGTTACTTTTTCTCACGCACTCGCACACGCTCACACACGCTCACACACACACACACACACACACACACACACACACACACACACACACACACACACACGCACACACACACATCAAGCATATATCCTGTTAAAAAGTAAGAATGAAGCAACACGCAACAGTTTTATCCGAACATTTTATTGCAGGTGTCAGTGAGTAACACCTGACCGAATTCTAGAATTCGGACAGCCGTACAAAAAACCACTGCTCATAATACTACTAATGATTATGATGCGGAAGAGGCGGTGGACTGGGAGGAGAAGGATGAGGATAAGGATGAAATGATGATGAGAATAATAACAATAATAATAATGATAATAATGATAATAATAATAATAATAATAATAATAATAATAATAATTCTCTTATTGGTAATATTAAAAATATTTATAACTGATCCTTGCTATTATCACAACAGTTGCTGTTGTTGTTTTTGTTGTCGTTATCCTCCTCATCAGCGTCCATCTAGTTTTGATCGTGTGGCTGTTGTTGTTGTTGCTGTTGTTACTGTTGCTGTTGTTGTTGCTGATAGAACATACACTCTTTTTTTTTTGTTTTTGTAACTGGCTTCGTCATTGAAGGATATATAAATTACACTCGACTGATTCTCTTCTACAGAAGCCATCGTGCTTCTCTCCCCCTACATACGCCACCCCCTCGTATCTTTTCCTCCTCTCCTACACCGCCTTCCTGCCAACTACTGCTTGTTCTCAACTGATCAGCGCTGTTTCCGTAATCCGGTTATGTAGCCGGTCAGTCAACTTCTGAGTGAGGTGGTTTTAATGATACAATAAAGCAAAGTAAGAACTGGAAACCCTTTTGTATATTATGATTAAGGGCCATATACTTCCATATGGCGCGTTTTATCAACAAAAGTCTACCGGATTTTGTCTGAGTACTTATTTTATGGTTCATTCGGGTTCAAATTCACATATATATTCATTCAGCTATACACACACACACACACACACACACAATACATAAACAAAAATTATACTTACACACACAGACACACACACATGAGTGAATCTGTGTCTCAATTCAAAATATATATGTGCATATATATATATTTGTGTGTATATGTGTGTGCAGGCGTATCTATCTGTCTATCTATATATGTGTGTGTGCGTGTGTGTGTGTGTGTGTGCGTGTGTGTGTGTGTTTGTGTATCCGTGTGTGAGTGTATATATATATATATATACATAGATAGATATGCATATGTATATGTCTATATCATGTATATGATATGTGTATATATTTATATATATATCAATAACATACATATATTTGTATATAAATACATACACACATATATCCATATATCCATATATCCATATATACATATATATACACACAAATATATATATGTATGTATATACACATATATATATGTATGCATATACTATACATACATAAATACAAACATACATTCATATATACATACATACATATACACATGTACAGGCACACACAACCATATATTTGTATGGTATATGTTTTTATAAAAATCTTTTGTTAGTTAGTGTGGTTGTTTATATACGAATATCTGCATGTGAAGAGAATAAGCGTGTGTGCAAAGGCGTGTGAAATACATATTTTATTACTTCATTCTAAAGTCGCATTGAATAGATTTTAAACTGAAAGAGAAGGAAAGTAACATAGTGAAAGAGAGAGGGAGAGAGAGAGAGAGAAAGAGAGAAACAGACAGACAGTGAAAGAGAGAGCGAAATAGAGAAAAAGGAAGGGTTTTCAAAGAAGAAAAGGGAGATATTGAAGGAAAGAGTGAGAGATTTATATATTAATGCTTAATGATGTGTTCAGATTAGTGATGGTAAAACGATCGTCAAATGAAGAGAAATTCGTGAGTACGAACCTAAAAGCGTGGAAACAAAGCCTTTTAGCTCTTCTCTGGCAAACATCCTGTCAGAAATTATATGACATTAGACATTAGACATTATATCCTCCTTCCCAGACACATTAACATTAGGCTTATGTTCGCTTTCTTTTAAAAAAGAATAAATCCCCTTATAATAATGAAGTCCCTATTGAATGAAGCTGTCTATACATTTTTTTTATTTTACTCAGAGACACGCAAACAGATAGACAGACAGACAGACATGCATACATAACCATGAACACACGAATAGCCCCCAGCTGAATGCGGTCATGTATGCATACCCAGAAACACAAGCAAGCGCAAGAGTAAAAAAGGGAATGAAAGCGAAATAGAGTTTGTGACTGTGTGAACGTGTGTGTGTGTGTGTGTGTGTGTGTGTGTGTGTTTCTGTGCTACAAAATATATGCGTTGATGCATATATACAAACGTGCAGACATTTGAGTCGTGCTAAGGACAGGCGTTGCAGGAAATGATCGTGCTCCCAAATCCTATTTCAATAACCAAGCAACGTCCCGGCATTAAGGTAAGGTCTGACTTCACACGAAAAGAAAAAAAAAAAAGGTGAAGAAGAAATACACAAACCGTGATTGTTGAAAGCTAACATGGAGTGTTCACATTGTAGGAAAAGCCTAAGATATACATGAAAGAGATCTTTGGGAATCATGTGGGACACAATGGTGCTAATCTCAAATAGAATCAAGGTGCTGTAGGTTATACCGAAATCCACATGAGTTTTTGTTTTGTTCCTTCTCAAGCCATGCCTGGTTCATAAGCGCCGGTATCCCGGTTTCCTTGGCGTATAGGTTCCCCACCTGGACGGGACGCCGGACCGTCGCAGGTGAGCTGCAAGATGCAGGAGGAAAGGGTGAGAGAAAGTTGTGGCGAAAGAGTCAGCAGAATTTCGTCATTACCTAATGCCAGAGCCGCGTGGAGCTTAGGTGTTTCGCTCATAAACACACGCATCACCCGGTCTGAGATTCGAACCTGCAATCTCTCGACCGCGAGTCCGCTCCTCAAACCACTAGGCCATGTGCCTCCACAAATCCACATGAGTGCCAGGTGTTGGCTCAAGACTATTGAAACAGAATAATGTCAAAAAATTAGTGATATATTAATTGAACTGGCTGGCAAGAATGCGTTATATGTGCAAATTAGTCTATCCAGTTTATGTATATCTCTTAATAATGACGAGCTTAAAATTATTGCTTTCTGAAACAGTTAGCGAAAGGTATTGAGTCGCTCATAAAATAGTACCGGGTGGCTAAAACTAACCCCAATAATTTTTCACCTTTTCTCCCCACAAAACATTTCTGTAAGGACAATGTGTTTATGTCTGTCTACTCCATATAGCATTAATTAAAAATCTATACATATATAAGGTATAAATATTTTAGTACAATACACGCACATACGCACACACATATATATAATATATATACACACATACATATACATAAATATATTATATATATATATATACATATGTATGTTTGTGTGTTTGCGCGTGTGTGTGTCTGTGTGTGTGTTCTGGTTCTCCGTCGGTTATGACGGCGAGACTTACAGGTGATAGATCAACGGAACAGCCTGCTCGTGAAATTAATATGCAAGTGGCTGAGCTCTCAACAGACATGCGAACCCTTAACATCTTTCCCTGGGAGATTCAATGTAACACAAGAGAGTGAACAACTAACTTTTGTCGGCTGAGCTGACGAAGCAACGAGAAGTAAAGTATCTTTATCAGGGAAACAAAGCGTCACCGGTAATCGAATTCCCGCCATTACGATTGTTAGCCGAAAACCCTAATTCTCACATGCAGTGTTGATTCGTAATATTTCTAAAATAATGAATGTGTGTATATATATATATATATATATATATATATATATATATATATATATATATGCGAGCAAAACGCCCCTACTCCAATGGACGGTGCTGAGTTGTCAAACATTTAAATAAAATTTTCTCAAAACAACTTGTCCGACCGACCCATAGACCTCTCCTTTGAGAAACACTGATTTAACCTAAATTTGAGACACCAGCAAAAGAAGAAATAAAGATAGACTTCCTTCCTTCGTGCAAAGTTTGAAGAAAATATCTCTTTTGCATCTGACTTTTTTGGTCTCTTAAATATACTGCATTTAGTGGTTTTATTTCAAGTCAGTCGGCTTTTTTTACGCAAACTGCACGTGCATTTTTCTCGCGTACTCGTAGTATCGATAACAACATCTGTTGTACTTGCGAGTACAAATGCACGTTCCCACGGCTTTATTGATCACATTTTCACCTGGAATCGATTTTTGTAATTTTTTCAAGATTTATACACGCCCTGATACCGTCGGTATCTACATATCAAATTTGAGCACAATCGGATGAAGGATACCCGAGATCCTAGAAGACACAGACAGATAGATAGAACGGATTTTATGTTTTATATATATATATATATATATATATATATTAATCAATTTAGGGTAGCAAAAAATTCAATAGAAATTTATCGCTACCAGCGGTCTAGTGGGAAAGAGAAAATAGTCAAAGACTAAATATATAAAATTAAACAATTAGGAATGGCCTTTCTAGTGGACGAATGGCCTATTAAGGCCATTCCTAAATTGTTTAATTATATATATATCTATATATATATATATATATATATATATATATATATATATATATATATTCAGTTAGTTAGTTAGTTAGTTAATTTGGCTCAAAAGCAAATAGCAAGGCCATGTAGGGGGACATGGAGTTAAGTACAGGGTGGTGTTCATGTAAAGAGTTCAGGCCACTTGAGGTCCAGGGAGGCTTTGAACAAAGCGGTCGTCGGCATCTTCACCATTTCGTCTGGCAGCTTGTTCCACGGATCCGCAACCCGGACGGAGAAAGCTCCTCTCCTTCGATTGAGATGAAATCGTCGCAGGTAGAGCTTTTCGGAATGACCCCGAAAATATATATATATGGAGGCGCAATGGCCCAGTAGCTCGGGCAGCGGACTCGCAGTCGTAGGATCGCGCGGTTTCGATTCCCAGACCGGGCGTTGTGAGTGTTTATTGAGCGGAAACACCTAAAGCTCCACGAAGCTCCGGCAGGGTGGTTGTGGCGATCCCTGCTGTACTCTTTCGGCACAACTTTCTCTCACTCTTCTGTTGGCCTGCTCGCTTTGCCAGCGGGGTGGCGACATTTGAAGGCTAAAACAATGCGAAGCGTATTGTGACCAGCGATGTGTAGCAACATCTGACAGCCTGGTCGGTCACGATGATCACGGTGATATATATTTACATATGTATATTTAAGTATATATATATATTATGTATACATGTATATATGTACACGTGTGTGTGTGTGGTGTGTGTGTGTGTTGTGTGTGTGTGTGTGTGGTGTGTGTGTGTGTGTGTGCGTGTGTGTGTGTGTTATAAATAAATTACTTACCCGTCTGCATTAATGGAAAATACAAAAAAAAAATCGTTAAAAGTAAGGCAGACATGTAAATAATTTATTTATTTCTAGATATGATAATATAAACTATCTGCATGTTTTTTAGTTACGAAACAATTTGTCGTGAAGCTAGGATTTTTCTCACTATTAAATTAAAAGTTCATCATTTTTTTGGTCATATATGACGTTAGACACTCCTTATACTGTTCTCTTGTATATTACTATATATTATATAAGGTATTTACGATGGTTAATTAAGAAACTTCCTTTATGAGCACTACCGGATTACTTGAATCGACATATTGTAACACACACACACACACACACACACAAATATATATATATATATATGTATGGATGTATGGATGTACGTATATATATATATATATATTCAAGAACAAACGTCCTTCAGCAGTACACCGCAGTTTATCTAATATATTTTGAGTATTTATAAAGATATATATTATCCATATTAATATTTGAAGAACTTATGAATAATACTGCGTTTTATTCATAATTTTGTCCGAGAAAAGCATGTTTAATAAAGCAAAGCAATAGTCATTCCGCATGTTTTAAAAATTTACACTGTAGTTAATTTTTAAGGTTTTAACGGCAAGTAAATTTGTAATAACTTCATTTGATCTCCAGTAAATCAGGAATCTAAAAAGATTGAAGACTGTCGCTCTGGAAATTTTAGCATGACAACAAAACAATGACCTAAAATAATAATATATTAAACGGGGGAAAAAAGAAAATATATTGTGATCTAAATGTATATATACTTCTCCGGTGCAATGAAAATGCTAGTCTATCGTAATGGTGACCTGTACATATAAATGTATATACGTATTTGTGTGTGTATGTATACATATTGAATCGAGACAGAGAGAAAATAATAACTTATAATAGATAGATAGATAGATAGATAGATAGATAGATAGATAGATAGATAGATAGATAGATAGATACATGCATATTTACGTACATATATCCATGCATATATATGTACATAAATGTGTGTGCGTATATATATATATACATAATTATATATATATATATATATATATACATGCATGTCATTCATCAATCGATATATTTACGTATATATATAAAAATACATATATATATAACAAATATATATATAATATATATATATATATTATATATATATATATATGTGTGTGTGGTGTGTGTGTGTGTGATTGTGTATTTCTGTGTTCACACTAGTTCGTGCGCACATATATAGATTGTGCGATGTGTGTATATGTTTGAGTTTGTGACTATCTGCCTTTGATAGATAAAGAATTATTTACATTGAATTTCACTAAAAGTTTACTTCTATTATGGCATTTACAATGAAAGTAAAAGGAAATACTCTTACAGTCATACCATATATACATATATATATATACATATATATATATAATATACATATATATATATATATTATATATAATATATATATATATATATATATATATATATATATATATATATATATATATATATATATATATTATATGTTCATTCTGTTGTCTTCGTATACAAATATAACCACATACGTATACATCTATGTTATCTTGTCTGTTTCCAAAGTATATAACTGTATCAACCCCGCCATCTCTTAATATTTTTATTCTTAACTATTTTGGGAAATACGCGAATCCAAGCCTTCTTAATTTAATTTGATGTATTTCCTTGGAGTCATTACCCGGTCTCTTGTTCATGTACTTATAATTCTTTCTTTTTATACGCATGCGCGCGCACACAGTATATGCACACACACATGATGGAGGGCTGAAAACGTCCTCACTTAAAGGACATTGTGAAAGACCTGGTTGGAGGCCCAACCTTCCGAGTGTTTTTGCAGGGCATAGGGCTACTGAAGGATCGCTGCAATAAGTGTGTGTATATGAGAGGGAAATATGTTGAATAAAATCATAACTTTTTGCTCCTGTTTTTCCTTTTTCTCAAAGCCAGGACCTTTCAGCACTCTCTCGTATACACACACACACAAACATACATACACACACGCACACAGCACACACACACAAACACACACGCACGAACACACACACATGACTAAAATCAGAAGACTAATCAAGGAATTCCAAGATTCCTTCACAGACAAGGGGAAATATTATAAATACAACTCTGTAATCAAAGAGAGCAAACTCTACGGATTACACAAAATCCACAAAAGCTCCGAAATACAAAGTGCCCTAAATAAGCAGAAGAGCCAGTACGTAAAAATTCTAAAGCCTGCTGACCTCAAACTAAGACCAATAGCTGCTGGATCTCAAGCGCCAACACAACAACTAAGTCAATGTTTTAGATTTACTCCTAAAATCTTTGTACCCTTTACTACCCAGTTATGTACGGGATGGCATAGATTTCATCTAATACATCCCTCCTACTGTCGCAGAAGGTACTATACTCGCAAGTTTTTATGTCACCAATCTCTATACTAATATACCTCCCACTTTAGGCTTAGAAGCAATCAAACACTGGGTAGAGAAACATACAGAACGGATAAATGGACGCTTCAAGACTGACTTCATCACCAAGGCCACACATCTAGTACTAGAGGAAAATACCTTTAGATTCAATAATAAAACATATCGACAATTAACGGGCATGGCCATGGGTACACGATTTGCACCCTCATATGCAAACTTGGTTATAGGATACTTGGAAGAAAAACTTTATGAGGAAGCAGAAAAAGCTTTTGATCAGGAATACAAGAAATATATCTTTAAAAAGTAGAAACGCTTCCTTGATAATTGCTTCATCTTCTGAGACAAATCGAATGAAGATCTGAATATATTTAACAATATACTGAACACACATCACCCATCCATCAAATTCACGACAGAATCCAGTTGCAATGAACTACCATTCCCGGATATCCACATAAAAATTCAGAACTCCACAGTCACAACAGACATATTTTACAAAAAAATTGACATACACCAATATTTAAATTTCTACTCTTGCCATCTATCATACATCAAAAGAAACATCCCATACAGCAAGGCAAGACGCATCTGTGCTATAGTAACTGACCCCAAAATACATGAAATCCAACTCAACGAACTCAAAGGCTTTCTCACAATGTAGAAATATTCCTTAGGGTTAATTAATGAGGGAATTAAAAAGGCGTTGAAATTGAACATCACCCAACTACGGACACCTAAGGAAAAAGTTAATGAAAACACGATTCTGTTCATTAACACACACAGTCCTGTAATAACCAACATCTTGCAGGCCATAAAATCGAACTTACCTATACTCCTACAAAGCCCCAAAATGAAAGCTCTGATTGCAAAAAAAACAAACCCACCTTATGGAATAACAGACACCAACCAAAAAAATCTTTAAAAAATACCTCACAAGGGCAGAATTCAAATCAAATAATGGATCAGAATTCTTAGTAAAAGAATGTGGATATAGGAGATGTGGAATATGCAACAATATCAACAACTTCAAATACTTGGAAATTGGTTTCCACATAAAATTCATGAGCGGAACCTTTTTCAAAATAAATGCAGATATGAACTGCAAAACGCAAAACCTCATATACAGCATTACCTGCCAAAACTGCAGAGAAAATTATATTGGCGAAACAAATAATTCCCTCTGCCAACGTACCAGAATCCACAGGCAACATATCCGTCAAGAAGAATTATGCAAGATTCTATTAAGCAAGCATCTGGAAAAATGCGGCGACGGAAAATTCAAATTTTTCCCTTTTACAAAAGTGCACGGGACGATCCGCAATACCGAAAAGCAATGGAACTACATTTCATAAAAAAATTCTCTCCAAAGTTAAATGTTTGAAAGAAAGCAGAGACGGTTTCGTAAGTGTTATACTAATGTCCTCTAACGCAAGATCATGGAATTGAAAGAGGCGTGTGCGAAATTACACGGTATAAACATGGACATATTCCCAACCACACACTCACACATACACACACACACAGAAACATGCACACACACACACGCACGCACGCACACGCACACACGTCATCAAGGAATCTTCCCTAAAATTGAATGTTTGAAGGTAAAGTGGAGAATTTGAATTCTTTATTCCAAACGTGGCTCATCTGTACAAATGTTCAGACATACCTATGTGTAGCATTGGGTTATTCTAGCTTTACGTATATATATATATATATATATATATATATGTGGTGTGTGTGTGTGTGTGTGTGTGTGTGTGTGTGTGTGTGTGTGTGTTTGTGTGTGTGTGTGTGTGTGTATGTGCGTGTGTGTGTAAATGTAAATATATATATTGGATATTTACCCTCCGGCTGCACCTCTCCTACATAGGGATCACTGTGGTGGACTCTACTCTTGATGAGAAATCCCTGCAATACACCACAACGTCAAAAAACCTTTGAACTTTACGTAAAACTGTTATTATTGTTATTACTTTATTTTTATATTTATTTTTATACTTTCTAAACATTCCTGTATTTTCTGGTCTTTATCTCCCCTACTTTCCCTCTCATATGTGACCCTTCTGTCCGAGTCAGTCGCCATGATAGATCGTTAGCATCTAAACACATTTTTTCTCTCCTTGTTTTTTCTGTGTCCCTTTCTGTAGAAGAGCGTAGCCTCGAAACGTAAAATACTTTTACTATTCCTGAGCGTTACACTAATAAATGTGTTTGTTTTGTACACCACATGTCTTCGTAAACTCTCCCTGTATTCGTTTTATTTTATTTACTGATTGATTTTTCAAATAGTTAATTTGCAAATATACTAATGAATTTTCACGCAGAACTACACTTTATCAAAAAATTCCCTGCAAAAATGAATGTTTGGAAGGGATATATTCTAAATATAACTCAGAGGAGAAAAAGAAAGGGGGAACAAGGAAGGAAAAAGGAAAGAAGAAAAGAAAGAAGGGGAAAAAGAGGGATAGAAAGAAAGGAAAAAGACTTTCTGTGATGACCAGATCACGCCTGTTTGTTATTTTTATTTTATAGTTTTATTTATTTTTTTAAGAGGTCACCATCCTTAAATTCATTCCACTACAATGGTAAAAGAAAAATAAATAAATGGTGAATAGGAAGGTGGTTACCCCTTCTCTCTCTCTCTCTCTTACCCTCTACCTATCTGTCTATCTGTCTGACTATCTATCTATCTATCCATCTATCTATCTATCTATCTATCTATCTATCTATCTATCTATCTATCTATCTATCTATCTATCTATCAGCCTAGCTACCTACCTATATTTCTATCTATCCATCTCTATTGTCTTTGAACCCCATCCAAAGAAACAAAAACAATGTTCCCTTCTAAACAACCCCCCCCCCAAAAAAAAACATCAGTTTTATATAAATGAACAAGCTGTGTATACATTCACAAAATTGTATTTGACAAGTTCTAGACAGGAACGAAAGTGCTAACCATAATGAAGAAATAAAAAGATTTTTTCCCAAGATTTTGACGACTGTTTTTTCTCACTATTCAATTCTGTACATCATACCTAACACTAGCCACAAAACATTCTTTATTTTCTCTCCCCGTTTCTTTCTGTGGCAGAGCGTAGGCTTGAAACGTTAAAGTCTTTTTCACTTCCTGAGCGTTAAACTAATACATCTGTTTGTTGTCTACACCATCGGTCTTCGTCTTTTGTTTATTTTTTTTTAATTCAGACACATAAAACACAAAACATAAAAGAAAAGGATTCGAGCAATTATGAAACGCATTCTGCAAATGTACACACACACACGCACGCACTCACACACAAAGTGTGTTCTGTGTATGCGTAAATCATGTACAATGTGTACTGAGCGTTCATTTTGCTGCTTAATATTTAAAAAGTAGCATATAATTTTCGTGTAATACTTGTGTATGAATATACTTTGGTTTGTTGATAGATATATTTCGTTTGCACTTAAAGAGTATGTTTATTAACATATTTCGTCTGAATAATATACGTTTTATTCGCTGAAAAATGAAACCAAAACAAAATGAAAATGCAGCTGTTGTAAATCTAATCAAAATTAGTTTGTTATTTAAAAGAAAAGAATTCTAATTTTAAAAAATTGCAGACTCAGAATTACTGATGTTGAAAGTGATTTTTAAAAGCTATTATAAAAATGTTAGGGTATGTATTAGAAAAATTTTATTGAAAACTTACTGCTGGTTGTACTACAGCAGACTATCTTTCAGTTTAATATTTAAAGAAAATGCTCGCAGTGAATTGAAATTAATTATTTAGTTGAAAAGAAACTTGAAAACCACATCTTGATAAAAAAAAATAAAATTGGAAATTTAAAAAACTTACGAAACAATGGAGACGTCTATAATTGTTTTCTTTTAGTAAAATTACATAATTTCAACTAATTAAAACGCATCTCTTTCAGTTATTGTATAGAAGCTTAAAAGCTGCACTCACCACGAATTTTAAAGTTTGATTCTGTGAATGGTATTTGGGCTTTCGACCTATGTAACTAAATCTTTAGAATAATAATAAACTAATTTTAAAGAGTAAGCAATTTCTTGGGGCAAAATATAAAAGGTATAAAACATTAAGGCGGCGAGATGGCAGAATCGTTAGCACGCCGGGCGAAATGCTTAGTGGTATTTCTTCTGTCGCTACGTTCCGAGTTCAAATTCCGCCGAGGTCGACTTTGCCTTTCATCCTTTCGGGGTCGATTAAATAAGTACCAGTTACGCACTGGGGTCGATATAATCGACTTAATCCGTTTGTCTGTCCTTGTTTGTCCTCTCTGTGTTTAGCCCCTTGTGGGTAGTAAAGAATTAGGTATAAAACATTACTGTCACAATAAATTTGAGATCATTATAAGGCAGCAGAGCAAACATTCTTGTTTATTATCAATATGAATATTTCAGTAAATCCTTTTACATTCTTAATTTTTTATTCCTAATTCTTGATGCTTAATTTTTAACTTTCATTTTTTAATTCTTACTTTTCAATGTTTAATTTTCAATTCTCGATTTCCAATTTTATTTATTAAAAATTTCTTTACCCATGTTAAATGTCTGTGACCGCAATTCGTTAAAATCCAGTTCTCCTTCCACTGTTAAATGTGTGTGCTTCAGTTAACAGAATGGAGCCTTTCATCTTGATATAGGGGGACACTGCTTTGCGTTTGGACGCAGTTGCACTTCTATTTCAATAATATTTCGATGTGTGGCTTCGTTTAAAAATCTATATGTGAGGTGGAGGACAAATATTTGAGGGGTCGGCAAATATTTGAGAAGTGGACAATATTTATGGGGTCCACAAATCGGGGAAGGAGGTGACCCCCTAAATTGCTAGCAATGAATAACGTTGCTATATGGTTGAAGTCCTATATCTAAAATACTGTGACGAGGAAACTGTTTTTCTACTATTTTAAAAGAAAATAATTCCTGAAGTTCAAATAGTTAATAAGAAATTTGGAGTAAAATCAAAATCCTCCCGCTTCATTCAGTGCCCTAGATAGACTGTATGCTGCCTGGAGCAGCCCTTTAATTTGCTGCACCTCTGGGTACCCGGAGGCTTATATAAGTTTATATAGCAGACCCGAAAGTGTCATCTCCATGTAAGAGTTGCCTGTGGTGAACTGCCGCCTTCCTTAACCTAGGCTGCTGAGAAAATGTAGTTCTAAATACTAAAAAAAAAAACCGAAAGTTTTCTACCAGAAATCTTTTTAAAAAAAATTTTACTTCTAGTTGTTGATACACTAGTATCTTCAATAACCGGTCTACATAAGTTTAGAATCAAATTCATCCGTATTAATCACTATCCGTCAATTTTATCTAGTGCTTCTCAACTATTTTTTTTTTTACTTGTCACCCTCTTTTATTGCTACAATTTTTAATGTCATTTTGGGATCGATTTTAAAAGTCCTAGTTGAGCACTGGGTTCGATGTAATTAACCTACTCTCCCCACCTAAAACTACTGGTCTTATGCCAAAATTTGAAACCAATAGTATAAGCATACGTGGTATATATTCAGATTTTCTAATTTGCTTATTCACTTTTCAAAGTCTGTTATTATTGTTGATTTTGTTATTAAAATTGTTGTGATTTAAGGAAAAATAGTTTATCATATCTTGTTTAACTTTAAAAAAAAAAACAAAGTTGTTTAAATGGGAGAACAAGATTAAAACACCATACAGATGTATCTAACAACCCAAATTTTCTCTTTCAACACAGTGCTCATTATAAAATTTCCGAAATCTGTTCGCAAGATCTTGGTAGGTCCTGTGTCATAGTAGTTAGAAACTTGCCCAAGGTACCGCGCAGTGGGATTAAAGCAAAGGTCACATTATTGAGAAGCAAACTTCATAACATGCAGTGACAACGTTTCCGCAATGAAAAAGTATTCTATTTCTGCGTCACTTGTTTCATTAAGCAATTAAGAAGAATGTTCTTCATTAGACACACACACACACACCACACACACACACACACATATATATATATATATATATATATATATATATATATATATAATATATATATATATTATATATATATATATATATACATATATATATACATATATATATGCATATATATATATATACATATATATATATGTGTGTGTGTGTGTGTGTGTGTATGTATGTATGTATATAATGAAGAACGTTCTTCTTAATTGCTTAATGAATTTTAAAAAATAAACAGAAGACTACGCATGGATATGTTAGTAGAAAGGTCCGTGATGATAGTAACATCGATCATCAAAGCAGTTTATCAGGAGCTAATAGCTGGATTACTACCTTCCACTTTGAAGAGTATATGCTTGCAATCCAGGAACAGGAAATATCAAGTACCTGATGCACAAATGGGACAGAGATGCAGGAAAATCCCTAAAATGTGACACACGAGGCAGACTTTGTGGAGTTCACAATGAAGATATTACCCACATCATAAGCAGTTGTCCGAAAATGTCATCACGGTACAATCTACCGATGAGACATGACGTTGTAGCTAGGACACTCTATAATGAAATCCTTCGGAAGGATAATCCTGAGGAGAAAGAAAATAAGAACCCGCAATATGGTAGAAGCCATAGCCACTCACAATAAAAAGGAATACTGGTGAAATGTACCAGTGAAGACCTCAAGGAAATATAGGCACAACAAACGTGATATAATGATTTGGGATAGAGAAGAGAAACTGTGCACAGTTGTGGAAATTAGCTGCCCAGCGGATGTTAATTTAAAGCTGAAGATCAGTAAAAAAATATCATCTATACTGAACTATTGAGAAATCTGCAGTTACTCTATCTAGATTACAAGTTCAGGTTTATAGCTGTAACTATTGGCACCCTAGGATATGTAACACACTACTTAAATACCAATCTTGAGAAATTAGGCTTCTCAAAACGAGAAAGGAGAAAGTTAATTCGAAGACTACAGATCCAATCCATCATAGGAACTGTAAAAATCTGTAAAACTTTCCGAAAAGTCTATCATTTGAATATATATGGGCATGTTTAGTTATATGCAACTATATTAATGAGAATGCATAAATAACACATACATACATACATACATACACACACATACATACATACATACATACATACATACATACATACATACATACATACATGCATACATGCATACATACATACATACATACATACATACATACATACATACATACATACATACATACATACCCTGTTGTTGACGTTGAAATTCCCATGAAGGAGCATTAGTTCTAGGTTAGAAACCGTTTCTTTCTCTATTGACAAGAAATCTTGAAATTAACTGAATATATACATACATGCATACACATACATATTGCAACCACACCGTTTGCACACTGCAATGGACATTTCTTAACAACACTTCATCTTCAACCAACTGGCCCACAATTGCACCGATACTCGACACAGCTCCGCGTTTTTCATAATTTTACACTTTTGAAATTCATTCGATTAAGTGTATTCATATAAAGATTTAAATGAATCTTCATACACACTGTGCATTTTCAACTTCATTTATGATTAGTATATACATGCACACATATATATATACATATATATATATACAGCAATGATCCAATATTTACTGGATATAACAGCCGATAATATACGACGCTATAGTAAAGCACTATTTAATTATATATATACATATACACACACATATGTATATATATATATGTGTGTGCATGTACACTCACTTACACACACATATATACGTATGCATATATATGCGTGTGTGCATACATACACGCATACCATATATACTTGTGGGTGTGTTTATATGAGGATATGATGTAGTCGGATATCTTATTTTGCATTTATCATTATACTAACTAACTAACTAATTAATAAACTAACTCACTAACTAACTGGCTGACTAACTGACTTGCCTACACACTATCCAATCAGTAGGTGGGTAGGTAAATAAACTGTTAGTTTCGGTCTAGCTGTCATATCAGATATGTATTTTCACCCCACAAATAATCTACTATATTCGCCAACACTTCCAATCTATTTTTATATATGTTTTAACTGAAAAAAAATTTTATACGGTGTTGATGTTGAAGTTGGTGTTAGTGTTACTGATGTGATTTGTGGTTGTGGGGTGGGGCGAGGTGTATATATTTGTGTGTTTGCAGGAAGGAATCAACACTGTTTTTTGCATTTTTTTTTTTGCTTCATTTTTGCGATTTTTATTTTTATTTGTTTGCGATCTTTAATGTCAGTAACTTTCCATAAAGGAACAGTTATTGCTCTGGGATGGTTTAATCAAAACATTAAGCGACACAACATCAATTAGTGATAGCGACTGACGACCGTCGGGTGCCGGGTGTAGGGCGTGGGTGGAGTGTAGGTGAAGAGAGAAACGAGAAAATGAAGAGGGGAAGGACGAGAGAGTGAGAAAAAAAAAGAATGAAGTTAAAATAAAAAAAGAATATCTATGCCTGGGTAGCTTAAAATGGCTGTAATCGGTTGGGGGACGGTGGAGGATGTTGACGTTGGACGGAGGAACAAATGAAGGAATATAAAATATAAGGGGTGAGCAGGAAGAAAGTGACAAGCAGAGAGAGAGAGAGAGAGAGAGAGAGAGGCCATGGAAGGAATTGAACTGAAGAATCGTGACACAGCCCCCATGAACGCGTCAGCTTCAGAATGCTTCTTCATCATTGCTCCATACATAAATACATACATACATAGATACATACATACATACATACATACATACATACAGACAGACAGACAGATAAATAGATAGCTAGATAGATAGATATATAGATAGATAGGGATGGATACAGATAGGTATCTATCTATCTATCTATCTATCGATATATATATATATATACATATATAGGTGTTGATAGGGACATAAATATAAACGAATGTTATCGAGAACATCTTGTTCACACACACGTTTGAACAATCGCACATAAACTCACGCATATTAATAGATTTGCACACGCTGTCATTCATCTCTGTATTTATTTATGTGTCTTCTCGAGTATGGAGTGCGTGCACGCATACACGTACATTAATAGACATAAAAGATTTATATGCATATACATATAATAGAAGTATATATACATATATATATATATGTATATATATATATATATATATATATATATATATATATATGTGTGTGTGTGTGTATGTGTGTGTGTGTATACATATTTAGAATGCGCATATACATATAATAAAAGCATATATATATATATATATACATACATACATACATAATACATATTTAGAATCCACACACATATAAAATCATACACGTATACATTCATATATATATATATATATGTGTGTGTGAGTGTGTGTGTACAGGTATATGTATAGGTGTGTATATATATATATATATATATATATATATATATATATATTAATCATATGCATGCAATAACACACGTGCGTATATAATTATGCATGAATGCATGCATGCACGTATGTCTGTATGTATGTATGCATGCATTTATATGTGTGTGTATGCATGTATATATATACTTATGTGTGTGTACCCGTGTATGTATGTATACATACGTATGATTGTATGTAGGGCAACGTTGTGATGTGGTGCATGTAAACTCATTAGCCAGACGATGATGACGCCCAAACCGTATGCGAACCAAGATAAGCGCGAGTGACGTCACAGTGGCTAACTGTGAAAACCAGGAAGAGCAGACTACTTCGAAGACAGTGGCCCCAACTGTTTAGAAGATAGCAGCCTGAACTTGTTGATATAAACAATCTGACTATCTTTTTTCCTTCTCCCCTAGCTCTTCACCATCTGATGTCAGCATCTTCAATAAACTTTGCAAACGTAAATTTGCCCGTATGCTCATCGGGTAAAAACAAATACGGTGATGCTACGGGAAAGTGTTCAGTGTCTACGATGTTGCAGTCACGCAGACAGACCCATGCAAAGTCTTTATGTTGCAGTATGCTAAATTCGGAAAAGCCATGTTGTTGTTGTTCTGATAATAACAATAAAAATATACAACAAATAACCTCAGAGTATGTGGTGATGTAGAAGAAACAATAAATCTTATTGTTCCTGTTCGCCCAATCCTGGCTAAATAGCAATACATTAACAGACACGACAGATTTGGGACCTATATGCACTGGAAGATGTGCCAACACTATGGAATAACAACAGAAAAAAATGGTATAGGCACACACCAGAAAAGGTCACAGAAAATAAGAAAACAACCATTCCCTAGGATATGCCAATACAAACAGATAGAGAAATTAAGGCCAATACTCCGGAAATAGTCGTCAGAGATCATCAAGAAAAATGCTTTCTAATCGATGTATCAATACCAACATATGACAATGTTTCTCTAAAAGAAACGGAGAAACTTTCAAAATACAAAGATCTGGGAATAGAGGTAACTCGAATGTGAAATCTAAAAACAGAAACAATTCCTATCATAGTAGAGCATTAGGTATGATAAAAAATATTCAGACAAATACACCAGGATTTAAAAGTATATATAGCATACAGAAAATAGCACTGCTATGCACCGCACACACCCTACGTAAAACACTTTCAATAAAGTGAAAATAAGAGCATTACAGCAAACCGCAGCACATACCCAAGACATACAGAACTGCACTCAGTAGTACAGTGAATAATAATAAAAGCACTCAGAGAGCGCAACACCAGCGTTCTCTCAACGATTAGTCGGAGATGATTTTCGAAATGAGAATATCTGAAATAAACACGACTGCCCTCACAGGTTCAAAAATGAACCTGACTTCTCTCAATAGTTAAGTAAAGAAAAAAACGGAAAAATATTCCAAAATCCTTGTCCAGTACTGATCGATCCCAATCGTAATCATGGAATGTGAAGGTGTTTGTAATGCTATGTGTGTGTCGTCTGCAGTTGGAACAGGGACAGTTTTCTCTATGAAGGCCTTTTTTAGTCTATCCACTGATATAGTGTCTTTACGACCATTAAGGTCTATAGTGAAAATGTTATCAGTGCGTGAAAGGAAACGGAAAGGATCTGCGTCGGGTGCTGTTAACGGAGGTTCAACAACATCGTTGCGCACGAAAACGTGAATCCAAGAAGTAAAGCTTCCATGAAGGCAGAGCTAGAAATGCAATTGTCAAGTAGGTAAAACTAAAATTTGTCGAGGATAAATTAAATTTATTATTGTTACTGAATATGTTAGTGTTATTCAATTTTTGAACGGTTTTGCTGACATTTGTTTATGTAGTTTGATTTCCTTATCCATCAGTTTCTACTAAGATAGAGACGCAAGTAAAATTAATTATAGAGAAACTAAAATAATACTTTGGAAACAGCAACGCCACTATAAATTTCGTGGAAACCATGAGCATTCTTTCAAGGGAGATAATCAAAGAAAGACTTGAAAGTGAACGTAAGAACGTAATACTTCATGTAATTTAAAATGAATATGACAAATAATCCATAATCCTTGTCCGGTACTGGATCGATCCCCAAATCTAATCAGTTCGTGCCAGTCACGAGGCCAAGCATCTCTGAAATTTTCATTGGAATCCATCCAGCGATTCTTGAGATATCTTGTCTACGGACAAACAAACAAACAACATGACTGAAAACAATACGTAGGTATTGTTTTCAGTCGTGTTAGTTTGCTTGTTTGTCCGTAGACAAGATATCTCAAGAACCACTGAATGGATTCCAATAAAAATTTCAGAGATGGTTGGCCTCGTATTGTGCCAGTTTTGAGCACTCGCTAACGATGTGCCATAGCGTTTCACCCCTCTCACCATACATTTTGTTTTTGTCTCTGTCGGTATTGTTGTCTATTCTGCACTACACATAGCTCATCCTTAACGCTTGTGATTTAACTCAGGTTCGGTCTTATCCCTTGTAAGATTTATGTGAGTAGCGGGTTACTACCTGTAATCTTAGTTATCCACAAGCTCAACTTTGTTTTTACAGTCGTAAGATTTCATCCACTGTACAGTCCGGCTACATCGTGTACCTGTCAGAAGTATACAAACAGGCTTATGAAGAAATGCTGCGACCAAAATTAAGGAAAGTGATAGAAAACACAGAAATAAAAAGAAACAAAATATTCTCAACATCCTCCAATCATTGGAATGAGAAAGATCGCAACATCAACGGCCAGAAGAATTTCAAAACTAACATAGACTGAATGGGTCTATAAAAGAGAAAAGTCGTGAGTCAGGGCAAATGAGTGATCGGTGTCTACAAACCACAAATTTTGTTAGCAACAAGACCGAAAAAATCTGAACGTTCACGGACTAGCATGCAAACCAGTAAACAAACAAATTGATAAAAAATAAAACATTTCAAAATTTGGTTGTCCGTAACGGGCGTGTGATGCCTGGTTCCATGCAGGACGTGTGGTTTTCCAGCATGACATTGCTGAACGATCAGCCAGATATTGGTTTGAAGGCAGTATAACTGGATACCTACCTAGAGAGTCTACTGCAACTCTCGACCGAAAACGTAGAGTACTGCGGCATGTAAATTTCAATAACTGAGCTAGTGAATGTGTCGAGTATTTGCGCAAGGGGTAATTCGCCAAGACTGAATATTCTTTCTGCCAGCTTTACTTATTCATTCATGTTAGTCTTGATCTCTGTTGTCTTATTTCCAGGCTAAAGCAATTGCCTCAGTTTTAGGCACGAGGCCCGAAATTTTGTGAAAGTGGGTGAGTCGATACATTGACTTCAATGCTCGACTGATAATTATTTAATTGATCCTGAGAGGATGAAAGGTAGAGTCGACCTCGGCGGAGTTTGAACTCAGAACATAAAGCCGAAAGATATGCCGTTAATCTCATTGTCTGGCGTGCTAACGATTCTGCCCACTTGCCGCCTACAACCTACAGTAATTCCAAGCTGGTTCACAGCACTCTCGCCAAGGTGAACTAAGGATTGGTGATGTTGCTGAGGAAGGGAACGAGTATGGTTATTGGAATATACGACTTCAGGCTCATAAATTTGCCAAAAGATTTTAGTAATAGTGCTCACCAAGAACTTCGTGTTTATTGTTGATAGAGAATAAAACATAAACTTATGCGACATTGAATTCACAGATCAATTCACAATTACTCCCTTCTCATAAGATTCGTTGTGATATGAATCGGGAATATTTTTTAGCTGTGATGAAGTGATTATCTATTTGAATCCGTTTAATGCTTACAATCTAAATTACCATTGCTACCCGATAACTTCCCTCAGAACAACAGGCTGCAGTTTCTTCTTTAGGGACTGAATCGCAAAAACGTACAGTGCCGTGCAAACAACGTACAAACTAAACGATTATTTTGCAAAATTATTTTACACTGAATGACCGTTCCACCAAGGATTAAACTATCTGTTTTGACAATGGAGTTGTTACTGCGAAAATGCATTCCCTCCATACTGGCACATTGAACAGCTGTGTCTGCATTCACAGACATCACCATGATGTCAGACACTTGGGAAATCCTAATGGTCAGTTCACGGAGTTTCTTCTAAATCCATACTATTATTTATTTCTTAAACCACATCTAAACGTTATAGATAACGTTATAGATAGCGTGTGTCAGCTATTACCTATAATAGAGATGTAGAGAATGATAGAATGGTTGATAACATGTATTAGTTACGTCATGAATTCGTGGGAAACTCTGCTCAGTCTCAATTTTTCTCAAATTGAAGTCAGTATCACACACACACTCACACACACACACACACACACACATGTATGAATGTGTGTATGCATATTCATATACAGACAGACACAGATAGGCACACACACATATAATATATGGGTGTGTGTGTTTACCACATACATACATACATACAGAAACACACACACACATATAATATGGTAAATATTTTGCCACTAATTTATCAACAAATTCATCAACCATTAAAATAAATTGTTTTTATTTTATTTGTCAAAATTTTGAAATTTATATTCTAGTTTCATTTTTAAAACAATGGGCTGCTTATTAAGGATATTGGTCTCAAAATTCTATTGCCGAGTTTTTTCGGTAATTTTAGAATTTTGACAAATACTTTTGATTAGTTCAAAGAGATATGCGCCAGATATAACAATTTCTTATTTTGATTTGAAAGCAGTCATCCACGATTTCTTTTCTCGTGTAGTAGTGTTTTCTTTTCTTTCCCATTCTTTCTCCTCCCTGGTATTATTTTGTTAGTTTCTTTTAAAAATCCATTTCATATATGTATTTTCGACTGACCTAATGCCATATTTTGCTGACTGTGCATCATTTTTCATTATATAAATAAAGTCTGCGCCTTTGTACGCCTCTGAAATCCAGTACCACAGCAAATATTTTCTTGTATCTCTAGTCTAATCATCCTAATTTGTTTTTATTAGTTCTGCCTTCACACACACACACACACACACACACACACACAACACACACACACACACACACACACACACATACATATATATATAATATATATATATATATATATATATATATATATTTATATACGAGCAAAACGCCTCCCGTCCAATGTTGTCAAACATTTAAACCAAATTTTCTTTGAGATTCACTGATTTAACTTAAATTTGAGACACTAGCGAAAGAAGAAATAAAGATAGACTTTTTTTCTATTCCAAAGAATTTATTCACACAAATATGCAACCGAAGAGTTTAAAGTACCAGTAATAATTAGGCTGTTGACTGGGAGAACACAAACATGGTTTAAACAGTAAGCTTGGCAGGAAAGAAACGTGCCTTTAAGCAGTACAAAAACAACAAAAAATGGAAGGTGCAGTTATGTACAGGTTGACGGAAGAAAAGCAGGACAAAAACTGCTTTATCGATCGCATTCTCACCTGGAATTGATTTTTGTAAGTTATACCGTCGGTATCTACATATCAGATTTGAGCACAATCGGATGGAGGATGCTCGAGATCCTAGAAGACACAGAGAAAGACAGACAGACCGGATTTTATATTATATATATATATATATATATGTATGTATATAAATATAAATATATATATATATATATATATTATATATATATATATATATATGTTATATATATATATAATATATATATATATATATATATATGTATATATATATATATATATATATATATACATATATATATATACATATATATATATGTATGTATGTATATATATATATATCAGTCTTGCCCTGCCAATATACACATATATTAGAATTTTCTCTGATTTCTCAGATTTTTAGTATGCTAGACTATTGGTTTTAAATTGATATTGAAATTAATATTAATTTATCTCCCTCATTATTTAAATATATATATATATATATATATATATTCATGTATGTATGTATGTGCATGTATTTTGTACGTATATCGGTGAATAATTACGTCATTTGTGACAGATTTCCAACAAATCTGGCTACTAATACACCTTCGAACGCAGAATGGATGAAACAGGGACAACTGAAGAATGGGAATATTCTTCATGTTGCATTTCTCGTTTCTCTGTTTTTTTCGTTGTTCCAAAAAAAGTTCGTTTTTGTTCTTATGTTTTTATGTTTTCGTTTCTCATTGTGTTCTACGTTTTTTAATGTCTTCTACCCTTATACGCATGTATATATATATATATATATATATATATATATATATATATATATATATACATTACATATATATGTAGTATGTACATATATGTATGTATATATGCATATATTTATATATTATTTATATTATTATATGATTGAACTCCACGCATCGTTTTCCAAGTAAGTTTTATACTAATACACTGCATCTCTGACGGCAACTTGAGGATATAGGGAGTATGTGTAATTCGGTAACGAATTCATATAGAGAAAGACTTCGATGAGTACTGCGTTTTCGATTATCCCTCTATAGCTTGCATCATTTGCCGATATGTATATATTGTGCTTTTGAGAATAATTTGTTTTTTCTACTTTAGGCACAAAGCCCGAATTTTGGCGGGAGGGGGCCGGTCGATTAGATCGATCCCAGTGCCCAACTGGTATTTAATTTATCGGCCCTGAACGGATGAAAGGCAAAGTCGACCTCGGCAGAAATTGAACTCAGAACGTAGCGGCAGACGATATACCATTGAGCATTTCGCTCGGCGTGATAACGTTTCTGCCAGCTCACTGCATTTTGTTTACATATATCATAATTTCGCATATAGCGTCTATAAAAACTAAATTTATAAGTTCAAAAATTGCAGAAGGAATTTGTTACTGGACAGTTTTTGCTTAAAGGTAAAGCACTCTGACGGGTAATCACAGAGATATGAGTTTGTGTCTCATGGCTGGCCGCTAACAATTCTTTAGCAACGGCCACTCCCATTAACTTATGGGTCTGGGTGTTCTATTATTTTCCACCTGGTATCACATGGAGTCACTTCATCGTTGAGCTGCTACACATGGCTGGCTAACGACGTGACAAAATGTCTTTCTGAGTCTCAGAAGGATGACCAATGGTTACGGAAGAATCCTTTGAAAGATGTACTGGTTGACCCGATGTATTTACAAGCTTGGAAGATGACTATATTCGCACTCCTGGTATATTTCTGGTAGGCTCTGGGTCTGGGAATGTTGCTGACATTGTCGTTATGACGCAATGATCCAGCGGTGATATCACCGTAGTTATCGTTTCTGGCCATATGATTGGCGATGATGCTACCGGCGTTAGTGTGGGTGTGGCCGGTGATACCATATTGTGTGGCTCCATCGGTGTCGATGATAAATGTTTGGTTATCATCTGTAGTGGTAGTATTGGGGTCACTGGTTGTCTCCTCTGTGACGCTGGTTTCGGATTGGTCATCGGCTCTAGCTGTGGCGATTGTACTTATGGTAACATATGGTGCGGTGCCTGTCACTCTATCGATGTTGATGATAATGGTTTGTTCATCATTTGTGGCGGTGATACTGAGGTTGTTGGTTACCTCCTCTGTGTCACTGGTCCCATACTGGTCCTCCTCTATGGCTGTGGCGAATGTACTGGCGTGAGAGCTGCCTCCTCGGTTGATTTACAGCTTACAAGGAATAAAATTCACAGCTTATGAGGAATAAAATCTGTTTAACTTAATTCCCCATCATTTTAAATATATATCTGTGTGGGCATGTATTTTGAATGTTTTAAAGTATTTTTAATATTTGTTTTATTTCCTGTTGTTCGATCAAGGGCAATACCTGTACATTGATTTATGTGAAAATGGCTGATTCCTGCAAAAACTTATTAACGTAATCCTCAGGTTGAACAGACGTAATATAATACGAGAGAAAACTAGCTCAATGAATCGTAGCTACAGCACATCTGAAGTCATCATTATCAACACCTAGTCCTTACTCACTCGAGTTCTGAGTCTTCTAGGGCCAGTTACCTGGTTTACATCGCATATAGCGAGATCACAACTCAAACGTAGGGTACCTCATCTTAAGTTAAGTAAACTGAAGCAACGTGAAGTGAAGTATTTTCTAAACAACACAATAAAGAACACAGTACACCACTTGGTCCGGCTGTCGAAACCAAGACCTTGCGAACATGAATACAACATCCTAATAACTAATCCACAGGACTACCCGTCCGACGATTTTTCGGCTACGAATTTTTACAAAGAAAATTAAGGGTAGCTTCAAGAATATTTTCAAATGTCGAAAATATTCGTCAAAGACGTGGCCAAGCAACTTTGTGCCCAAGCCCACATGATTGCACAGTGAACTTCTATAGCATTCTGCATGTCCTATACAGTGTGTGTGTGTATGTATTCATATAAGTATGTATGCATGGACGTATGCACATCTATATATATATATATATAGATAAGAAAGTTTGTTTGGTAAAGCACGTGGGTGAATATATAAGAAAATAGTAAAGTGTGAAAAAACGACAGAAGGCTTAAATGTTAAAAAATATATATATTTGTGTCAAAATGTCTGGAGAATATTGGAAAAATTTTTTTTCCCTTTCCTTAAAATGACATAATTTTAAAATTTTTAAAGAAATTACCGGTTTCGCGTGTTGCTTTTCAAATTTGTTGTGACGTTATGTTTATATTGCATGGAATTATCGTTGTTTTTATTTCCAGGAGATTTCTAAATAAGGGGAGGTAGTGAGTGATTTTTTCCGGTGTAGGGGAGATAATCGCTTAAAAATTTTTTTTCCCTTTTCCTTGTTAATTTCTCTGTGTCAGTATGTTCGGATGGTTGAGTCTGGGTTTGTACTTTTCAATGAAGAATGTTTCCTTGTTCAGTCTCATTTGTGTTGATGATCCGAAAGCACATTGGTAAAATGGGAAGATTAAAAATTGTGGCAGTAGTTGCTTTGCGCATTTCTCAATGTGCTCACTAAAAGGTATCATTCTATATTCTGGGATGAAAAGTACAAACCCAGACTCAACCATCCGAACATACTGACACAGAGAAATTAACAAGGAAAAGGGAAAAAAAAAAATTTTTAAGCGATTATCTCCCCTACACCGGAAAAAATCACTCACTACCTCCCCTTATTTAGAAATCTCCTGGAAATAAAAACAACGATAATTCCATGCAATATAAACATAACGTCACAAGAAATTTGAAAAGCTACACGCGAAACCGGTAATTTCTTTAAAAATTTTTAAATTATGTCATTTTAAGGAAAGGGAAAAAAATTTTTTCCAATATTCTCCAGACATTTTGACACAAATATATATATTTTTTAACATTTAAGCCTTCTGTCGTTTTTTCACACTTT
>NC_042998.1:47156313-47161313 GCF_006345805.1 Octopus sinensis | reverse complement strand
GTGTGTACATATATACTTACATTTACATACACACACTCACGCACACACACACACACACACACATACCAAAAGCCAATCGCTTGAGAATGGCCATTGAATATGTGATAACATAGGTGGCGTCTCAACATTGCTACAGCTTTTGGACTGAAGCGCATAAAAGAATGTGTCCCTTTCTGTAGAAGAGCGTAGGCTCGAAACGTAAAAGACTTTTTCTATTCCTAAGCGTTATACTAATACATCTGTTTGTCTAGTACACCACCTGTCTTCGTCTTTTGCTTTTTTCGTAAACTCTCCCTATATATATATATATATATATATATATAGAACTCTTCGTTCATGATCAACCATCGGTTTGCGCCTCGAGAGTCCCCTCTTTCCGAAACACAAATCCAGGCAAAGCTGGTTATGGAAGATCAGCAGTAGCTTATGCATACCAGTCTCGCCTATCTACGCCATCGATGTTATTGAAAAGAAAGGTAAAAGCCAATAAACTTGGCACCAGTGACATCGCAATTCATTTCTACAAATGAGTGAACTGGAGCAATGCGAACAAAGTATCTTACTAAAAGACACCACACACAGCTCGGTCCGCGAATGGAACTCACTACCTCATGAGTGTGAGCCCGATACTCTATATGCACTGAGCCATGTACTTTGACATTTTACATATATACATCCATACAGACATACATATAGTCGACAAAATCAAAAACAATGTCCGAAAATAAAAATATATAATAGAACAATTCACCCATCGCACCCTTAATATATATATATATATATATAACTAATGTAGGATAACATTTTTTTCGGGAAAAAAATTTTATCAATGGCCAGCATATCAAAAAATACCTTTAAAGTTTAAATTTATAAATAATTTACAAAAATAGGGCGAAAGAATAATTCTAATGCCATAGATGCCGAAAAAAGACAAAAATTGTCAATAACCATTATAATTTATGCGTCTCGAAACAAACCGATAGAAATTTCTAAAAAATCCGTTATTATCGTATTGGTCCCAATTTCAGGGTTAATTCATAAGAATTTTCCCTTCTTCAGCGATAAATACGTGAGATATAAGTGAAATACTTACTCATACTCATGGAAAAAGCAAGCACTAAGTCCTGAGCAGACGTAAGTACCCCAAATATATCCAAAATGGAAAAAACTTCGGCACATCTCGAGACACGTGTGATTCAAACTAGAAACTTTCACAGAGTGAGACAATCCGGAAGTGAACACTAATCAATTTATAACTAATGTAGGATAAAATTTTTTTCGAGAAAAAAATTCTATCAATGGCCAGCATATCAAAAAATACCTTTAAAGGTTAAATTTATAAATAATTTACAACATTAGGGCGAAAAAAAATTCTAATGCCAAATATGCCGAAAAAAAGACAAAAATTGTCTTTTTTTCACCATATTTGGTATTAGAATTTTTCTTTCGCCCTAATTTTGTAAATTATATATATATATATATTTATATATACACTCATACATACACAAATACTCATATACATACATTACATATGTACGTATATATATATATATATATATATATATATATGATGGTTATCTCCACCTTATGTAGAGTGTGACCACCTCTTGTACTTACTCCTTAGATCAATCATGGCGTCTGATGTGGCTTTTTAAATCAGACAATGTATTGAAAACACACCAACAAAAATTGCATATCAGATTTGGATCAATTAAGCCCTGCAATTAAATCCTGATTTCTGAGGATCTTAAAATTTCCTTTCAGTTCTCCGTTAAATTTACAGAGCTTATAGCATACATAGCATCGAAAGGTGTGCAAAGCTATATAAGCAGGTATAATATATGTATATATATATATATATATATATATATATATATATATATATATATATATATACATATGTATAGGGAGAGAGAGAGAGAGAGAGAGTGAATAAATCCCCAAAAAGACGAAGAACAAACACAAGAAAAACCAACAGAAAGAAGTGGTGCATGAAAAGTATTAACAGACGCTCAGGAAAGGAAATAAAGATAGCTTTTATGTTTCGAGCCGAGTTCTTCGTCAGAAAAGGGAGAAAGCCGAAGAGAAAGGAAGACAGAGAAAACAAATCGACAACATATGGTTACATTTTGCAATGATCGAAAGAGAGTGGGTGAAGAAAAGTTTTTTCTAAGACAGGAGAGTTAAAGGAAGGGGAAATGATAGAATAGATATACACATATACATATATGTATACATGCATACATGCATACATACATACATACATACATACATACAAACATACATACATATATATATATTACATATATGCATATATATGTATATATATATAAATATGTATATATATATATATATATATATATATATATTATATATATACATATATATATATATATATTATATATATATATATATATATATAATATATATATATATATATATACATATATATACAACATATTTACAGGATGAAATGGGTAAATTGTCGCCATTTTATTATTTTTAATTTCGAGCATGCGCATTACTTTTTTTTTATTTTGTCCACTACACAGTATAGTATAGTCAGTTGATCAATAGTGATGGCGACATTATGCCTCCATTCATCTTCCCACAGGGCCTGACACTCTACATCAAGTACCTGGAGGTGGTAGTGCTGCCTTGGGTCAAGAGAGTGGCTGCAGGAAGGGCTAATGCTTGGCAACAGGACTCTGCTCCATGCCACACAAGCATATATCAGTCACGGCTATCAGACAATTTCTGCTATCACATCACCCCCAACATCGGGCCACTTAACTCTGCTTGATTATTACGTGTGGGGTGCAGTTGAGCGCCAGACCAAAAAAATTCCTTGTAACGCCAAAGATGAACTAAAGACATGGATTATAGCAACATTCACCAACTTAAACAAGTATACTGTCCAGAAAAGTTGCAGGAGATTCCGAAGTCGTCAGGAGGCTCTGGCTGAAATTAATGCCGAGTTTATTGAATAAATTTACTCCTTAGTATTTCAAAATATTTTGATGTAATTTTGGTAAATATATCTGTTAAAACGAAATGTCAGTGTTATTTTCATTTCTGCGTAATATAGACGACAGTTTATTCACCGCACCTTCTCTGTGTGTGTGTGTTTGTGTGTGTGTGTGTGTGTGTGTGAATTCAAAATGATAACTAGCATATTTATTCTTAATGCGTTCTGGCAGATTCGAGCGCGAATATTATGATCTCTATTATGTTCGACACAAGATAATAGTTTCCCGTCTCCTTTACAAAGAATATGTGTTCATAACACCCTCGATTCATCGGTAGAAAAGATTCTGTAACACTGGTGTTTCAATCATGGAAGAGTAACCGTTCCGGGTTTCTCTGACTAACGAGACCCCATACATCGAAACATCAGTATCTCAAAATCCTTTGTACCAATGAATTGTGTTATGAGCACACACTTGTAAAGGAGAAGGTAGCTGTTCTCTTGTGCCGAACACAACACCGATTTCGCGTTCGGCTCAGCCGGCGAACGCAAATATGCAATTCATCGTATATATGTGTGTCTGTATGTCTCTCTCTCTCTCTCTCTCTCTCTATATATATATATATATATATATATATATACGATTAAGTGTACCATGCACCCTATTTAAAGGAATAAAAAGTACATATGTATGCACACACACACACACACATATATATATATATATAATCATACGTGCATACATACATATATACATCTCTCTCTCTCTCTCTCTCTCTCTCTCTTTCTCTCTCTCTCTCTCTGTATATATACATACACACACACTCACACACACAGAATTTGTGATTCCCGGCAAACCTGAAATATGAAAGAAAACAAAATGGGTTTCCAGAATTTCTCATAAAAGAACCCCAATTTTTATGTGTTAGTTTTCCCTCTCTGATGTAGCGTTTTCATCAGTAGTAAAGAAGTGCCATGAACACAAAAGCAATTCCATTAAAAGAATACTTGTATACTCGTGTATAAAACTCTAACAATGTACGAAAATGAATAGATTAAAATTGTCCTTAATATAAAATGAAAACATTTTAATAAAATTGATAACAATGTATCAAGCATTACATATCGTTAAGTTTTTAGTCACACACTTGATTTCAATTTTCTAATAAAGCGCATAAATTTCAGATTCGATGCAATTTGAAGAAATATTACTGAGAACAAGGAAAGGTTTCTGCGATTAACTATTGCATGTGATGTAACTACCCCACTTGGCAACGTTTCTTAAATAATCAGATAAACGAATACTCTTTTGATTGTTTTCAACGGTTTTGTTGATAGCAGCATTTCATCTCTGCAGTAGGAACTTTCTTTGGACTGCATGAGTGTTGCACTAACTATGGTTTTAGATCCAGAGTGGCAAATGGAGCATTGTTCTAACATTGTTGTGAACATTCTTTCGTAGAGTTTCTCCACGATATTTGCAATGATTTTAAAATTATAATTAATTTAAATGCATTCAAAATTAAGAGACTATTATTTAAGTATTTCACCAATCCAGTAATAACTGTATTCCACCGTTGTTCGATTTCTTTTTTCAATCATTCTTTCAACAAAAGTGATTCAGCTCTTCTAAAATAATTACAAATATAACTTCTGGAAAACATGTAATTAATTTTTCCTGTCCCTGTAAAATTATAAATTGATAAATCATTTGACAAGTAATTTATGTGTTCACTTAATTTGCGACATTATGAATATTTTGTGTATGTTGTATATCTTTATATATAAAAGTAAGGTTGTGTATCTGTCTCCTACGATTTAGATTCCTAACTACTCCCACATTTTGCGGTGCAGTTTAACCAAAACTGGGTATCTTATAGTCGTGATTCATATCGAGCCCTTCTGGGTATTAGCGCGCGTCTACGATGAGTCTACGATTTAAAAAAAAAATTACCATCATTTTTTCCCATTTTAATGCATTTTTTTTGCTATTTTTTGGCTATAACTCTCTAAAAATGCTTATATAGTTATT
>NC_042998.1:47118813-47151313 GCF_006345805.1 Octopus sinensis | reverse complement strand
GATGATATTTATTTCTTGTCGATCACTACTAACACTAATGAACTTTGTATATTTAAATAAGCCGATGCACAGTTTTTATATTATTGACTGTTATGAACATTTCAACTTCTCAACATTGAAATTTTAAAACCTGTTTTTCTAATTCATAATTCTAAATTTTTAAAATTGATAAACAAAAATTATTGTTGAAAGTAGTCTGGTATATATGTGAATAAATCTATTTTAAACAATTACAAGTTTTTCAAATTTAGGTGCATTTTTAACAACAAATTTGCCTATATATGCATATATATATATATATATATATATATATATATATGCGTGTTTGTGAGTCTGTGTTTGTCCCCCTAGCATTGCTTGATAACCGATGCTGGTGTGTTTATGTCCCTGTTACTTAGCGGTTCGGCAAAAGAGACCGATAGAATAAGTACTGGGCTTACAAAAGAATAAGTCCCGGGGTCGAGTTGCTTGATTAAAGGCGGTGCTCCAGCATGGCCGTAGTCAAATGACTGAAACAAGTAAAAGAGTAAAAGAGCATATATATGTATATATATATATATATATATATATATATATATATATGTATGTATGTATGTATGTATGTATTTATGTATATATGTATATATATGTATTGGTTAGGGCTGCAGACTCGCAGTCGCTGGATCGTGGTTTCGATTTCCAGACTGTCCGTTGTGAGTGTTTATTGATTGAAAATACCTAAAACTTCAAGAGGCTCCGGCAGGGAGTGGTGGCGATCCCTGCTGTACTCTTTCGCCATAACTTTCTTTCACTCTTTCTTCTGTTGGTCTGCTCTTGTAGTCTAGTCGGTCACGTGATCACGATATATATTTATCCATATATATATATTTGCATATATATTGATAGAAATGGTAAGACAACAAAAGGATGAAAGATACCTCGATATCATGTAAATAGAGGAATTTATCTGTAAATCTAAAATGCGACAATTGTTCGGTAGCCATGATAAAACTCCGAGTTTTGGATGTCGTTAACCGGCCATCGGAAATAATGCATATATATATATATATATAACTTTTTTTCAGAATGAGATAAGGCTGTGAAAGATTTTAGAACATTTATAAATAGAAGGTCTTACAGCTGTTTCCGGGATATTTTATATGTCCCTTCATCGGAGACGGTGTGAGAAATGGTTAAGCAATAGTTATTTTAGATAAGATATGAAATAGAGAGTGAAGTGGAGGAATGAAAATAGGCGTGAGATATGCAGGGTTATTGCATGGATCTACAGAAAAGTTATGAATGCTTGTTTCTCAAATTTGAGGGAAATAATATAATTCTATACATTTTTATGGGTATAGTTTTATATGGGGACTTCTAATATATGTCACCTGCATCTTTGGGGTAAGGCAAAAATTATCAACCACACCGCTAATTGACACATTTGACACATCATTACTTAGCATAGTAGCATAGCCTGGAAAAATACGGATCACATGGAAAAATGCCCGCAAGAAAAAGAATAGTCTTAACATTATAAATTTGGAAAAGTACAGGACAAGTTATTAGACTTGGAAAAGTTTAGGACAAGTTAGAACATCTGGTAAAGTACAGAACAAGAAAAGTTTTACTTAAAATATAGTTGTTGTTGTTGTTATTATTATTATTAATATTATTATTATAATTATTATTATTATATTATTATTATTATTGTTGTTATTATTATTACTATTATTATTATTTTTATTATTATTGTTGTTGTTGAAGTTGTTGTTGTTATTATTATTATTATGATAGCCGGCAAAAATGATGAAATAAAGGACCGGTGTTTTGTACTGAAGTCTTGTAATATACACACGCGTGCGCGCGCACACACACACATATATGTACCTAGAGTAGAAAAGATTATTTAAGGCGGCGAGCTGGCAGAAGCGTTAGTCCGCCGGGCGAAATACTTGGCGGTATTTCGTCTGACGTTACGTTCTAAGTTCAAATTCCACCGAAGTCGACTTTGCCTTTCATCCTTTCGGGTTCGATTAAATAAGTACCAGTTAGACACAGGGGTCGATGTATTCGACTTACTCCGTTTGTCTGTCCTTGTTTGTCCTCTCTGTGTTTAGCCTCTTGTAGTACGGAAATAGGTATTTCGTCTGTCTTTACGTTCTGAATTCAAATTCCGCCAAGGTCGACTTCCCCTTTCATCCTTTCAGGATCTATAAATTAAGTACCAGTTGCGCACTGGAGGTCAGTCTCCCCACAAATTTCAAGCCATGTGCTTAAAGTAGAAAAGAATATATATATATATATATATATATATATGTATGTATGTATGTTTATATATATATATATACGTTACATATACATATAATTTTCGATATATATATATATATATATATATAAACGGCAGTCTGTTTGGTTGTCTGTTTGTATTAATTTGCCATCTGCACCCGTTCATGAATCTTGAAACTTCACATATATGTTAAACCACTCATCAAGATTTATACTAGGCTCATTGCGGTTTCATAAAAATCTATAATTGTATGGCCAGGGCCCCTAGAAGGGATCCAGATATAATCCATCTGTTTTCCTTTAACGGCCAAGGGGAAACAATCCATTCATTTTTCTTTATTTTTCTTTTTTTCCAGGGTTCATTTCTCCTTCCATTTATTAGAGACGCAGTATCCTTAGCGTGACCGTTTACCAGTGGTTAATACGTGTGCATTCTACTTTACGAGGACTTCCTCACAAGAAGTTGTCTGATAAGGTCAGTGTCATTATCAATCTTAATATAATGATCTGGAAAAAAGAGATAATCCAAATATGGGGCTTAAAAATAAAAACAATATATATACAAATAGGAACTTTGGTAATGATAAAGGAAATAAGCATTTTACCCGGCATACTAACGATTTTGTCAGCTCACAATAATAATAATAATAATAATAATAATAATAATAATAAATAATAATAATAATAATAATTGGATTGACAGAATATCTACAGA
Organism: Octopus sinensis; assembly: GCF_006345805.1. NCBI lineage: Eukaryota > Metazoa > Mollusca > Cephalopoda > Octopoda > Octopodidae > Octopus > Octopus sinensis. Next base: position 47,148,330 of record NC_042998.1, on the reverse strand, counting down.
ACTGGACCCCTTAGAAGAGCAAAAGTGGGAGGGTGTCAAGGTAGAAGATATAAGATCTGCTCTCAGGAGGTCAAGCAAATGGAAGTCTCCAGGAAAGGATAAAATTCCTAACTTCTGGCTGAATGCCTTCCCAGAGAGCCATGAACTGCTAACAGAACTGTACAATGATGTTTTGCAACACCCTAGTAGGATGCCTCCTTGGCTAGTTAATGGGTTAACATTCCTGCTTCCAAAAAGTGAAGAAACAAATGAACCAAAAAACTATAGACCCATAACCTGCTTAACAACTATGTACAAAACACTAACATCTGTCCTGACGGAATATACCTATAGTTTTTTAACAGACAGCAGCATATTCCCTAATGAACAGAAAGGATGTAAACGTGGATCCTACGGCTGTAAAGACCAACTACTCATCAATAAGATGATCTTAGAAGATTGTCACAAACGACACAAAAACTTATCAATAGCCTGGATAGACTATAAAAAGGCTTTTGATAGCCTACCACATAGCTGGATTAGGAAATGCCTTGAAATGTATAAGATAGCACCAACTCTGCGAAACTTCTTGACTGTAAGTATGAGATCATGGAGAACCACACTAACTCTGAACAGTGACAGTGAATCCCTAAATGCTGGTGATGTAAAAATTTCGTGTGGCATTTTCCAGGGTGACTCACTGTCACCACTCCTCTTTTGTTTATCCTTAATACCTCTCTCAAAGCTGCTCAATGACGCGCAGTACGGGTATAAAATGTTTGATAAAAATATAAATCATCTCGTTTACATGGATGATTTAAAGCTTTTTGCAAAAAATGATCAACAACTCAAGGGCTTACTAGCGATAGTCAAACAATTCAGTGACGACATCAGAATGCAATTCGGCCTCGATAAATGTGCAAAGGCTACCTTTATCAAAGAAAAATGACAGAAACATCTAACGTTAACCTTGACCAACAGAATGTCATAAAAGAACTAGACCCAGCGGAGAGCTACAAGTACCTAGGGGTAATTGAAGGGAACGGAATAAGGCATTCAGAGATGAAGGAAAGGATCAGGAGAGAATGCTATCGAAGAGTGAGAGCAATACTCAAGACAGAGCTGAATGCAAGAAACAGGATCGAAGCAATCAATGCATTAGCTATACCAGTCGTGACTTACAGTTTCAATATTGTTAACTGGTCAATTACTGAAATATGTCAGCTCGACAGAAAAATAAGGAAACTGTTGACAATGCATAGAATGCACCACCCTAAGGCAGATACAGAACGACTCTATCTGCCAAGAAAAGAGGGAGGCCGTGGTCTTTTGCAACTGGCAATAACAATGAAGATTGCTACAATTGGCCTAGACACCTACCTGAAAACTCTGAGGACTGGATGTTAAAACTTGTCTCAAAACATGAAAACAAGAAAGCATCATACTCAGTCACAAAACAGGCAAAGGAATATCTAAGTGAATTCCGAATACAACCAATTTCGGAATTAGAGATAGACATACAAGAAACAAGCACAGAAAAAGCTAGGCGCATGAAAACCCGTGCCAAAACTGCGGCCTTAGATATTCTGAATAATAAATGGCAAGAAAAACCTCTCTATGGCAAATACCCAAAGAGAGCGAATAATGCAGATATCGACAAAGCCCTGACCCATCAATGGCTAATGGCCTCTGGCTTAAAATCTGAAACAGAGGGGTTTATCATAGCAGCTCAAGATCAATGCCTACCAACAAGAAACTACCAGGCCAATATATTAAAGATCAGAAGCAGTCCAACGTGTCGTGTATGCAAGCAACAAAATGAAACCATTGACCATGTGGTCTCCAAGTGCAGTCTTCTAGCGCCTACAGAGTATCTCAACAGGCACGATAGAGCTGCACAATATATTCACTGGGTAATCTGTAAAAACCTGGATTTGCCCCATGAAAAAAACTGGTGGGAACACAAACCACCCCCAGTGCTTAAAAATGACCACATCTCACTCCTCTGGAACTTCACCATTAAAACTGACAGGAAGATAGATGCAAATAGGCCAGACATCATATTGAAAGACTTCAAACAAAGAACATGCCTCCTCATTGATATGACTGTCCCAATCGATATAAACGTATCTGTCAGGACCTACCAAAAACTGAGCAAATATAAAGATCTTGAAATAGAAATCAGCAAAATGTGGAAGCTGAAGACTAAAACAATACCTGTTGTCATAGGTGCCCTGGGAATGATAGCAAAAGGGGCTGATAGCTACCTAACTCAGATACCAGGAAACCCAAAAATGGCAGAAGTTCAAAAGATAGTGCTCATGGGAACTGCTCATATCCTACGCAAAATACTCTCTATGTAACCTCAAGGTTTAAAACAACCATAATTTTCGGTTTAAAAAAAAAAAAAAAAAAAAAAAAACTTTTTTTTTTTAGACATTCATTAGTACAACATCCCCACCCCCCAAATATATGGCACACTAGGCATAACAACAACATGAACTTCCAACCCTGTTGTCTCTTGAGGTCTCTGGGTGAGACTTGGAGCCAACTTGTACAAATATAAAGCAAAAGTCAAACATAGAATAATAATAATAATGATAATAATAATAATAACAACAACAACAATAACAATAATAATAATAACAACAACAACAACAACAACAATAATAATAATAATAATAATAATAATAATAATAATTTCGCTTTTGTATTTGGTTTGCAAGATTCTTTATGTGAATTTGTGTGTTGAAGCATATTTGATTGTGTCTGGGGAGAGTTATTCGCTTTTAGTGCTTTATTCCTTAACACATTCACCGGTTCGATTTCCACTCGTTTACAATTTTACTGTTTTATTCTTTATCTGTTTCAGTCACTTGACTGCGGTCATGCTGGAGCACCGCCTTTTAGTCGAAAAATCGGCCCCAGGACTTTTTTCTTTGTAAATATATTACTTATTTTATCGCTCACTTTTACCGAACTGCTGGATTACGGGGAAGTAAACACACTAGCATCGGTTGTCATGCGATGGTGCGGGACAAACACACAAACACACACATAAACATATATATATATATATGAAGGAAACCCCCTTCGGTCATGAATGACCATGCACCTAGAAAGTACAAGTCCGGGCAAGGTTGGTTATAGAAGGCCAGCAGTCGCTCATGTATGCCAGCCTCCCCTCTCCACACCACTGATGTTATCCAAGAGAAAGACAAAAGCCGATATAGTTGGCACTAGTGATGTCGTAACTGATTTCTACAGCTGAATTAACTGGAGCAACTTGAAATAAAGTGTCTTGCTCAAGAACCCAACACGCAACCCCGTCCGGGAATCGAACTCACAACCTCACGATCGTAATTTCGATGCTCTAGCCCTGAGCCATTCGCCTTCACTATATATATATATATATATAGTTCAAATTCCGCCGAGGTCGACTTTGCCTTTCATCCTTTCGGGGTCGATAAATTAAGTACCAGTAACGCACTGGGGTCGATGTAGTCGACTTAATCCCTTTGTCTGTCCTTGTTTGTCCCCTCTGTGTTTAGCTCCTTGTGGGTAGTAAAGAAATATATATATATATATATATATATATAAGGGACGACTTAGATATGCTCAATCACCTACCGAATACTATAAACCAAAACACCATACTGGTAGCCTTCGATGTAGTCAACCTCTATTCCAATATCCCCCACAGCCTAGGACTAGAGGCAATCCAATTCTGGCTAGAGAATCACGCCAACGAACTACCACACCGCATCAAAAAATAATTCGTGATAGAAGGGGTTAAATTCATCCTGGAAAATAACTTCTTCGCCTTCAATGACAACTTCTACCGACAAAAATCGGGGACTGCGATGGGTACACGAATGGCCCCCTCCTTTGCCAACCTAGTCATAGGATACCTAGAGATCAGTCTATATCGTAAGGTTCTAGAAAGATATGGCAGCCCTTTCTCCATCTACATAGAAAACAACTGGAAGAGATATCTAGATGACTGTTTCATTCTTTGGCATAAAAATATAGAAAAACTCATAGAATTCCAGGAAATTTTAAACGGGCTGGACGTAAACATCCAATTCACGATGGAATATAGCCAGCAACAACTTCCCTTCCTCGATATCCTCATTAAGAAAGCTAATAATATAATAGAAACAGACATATACTATAAACCTACAGACTCTAAGCAATATCTTCCATTCAATTCATGCCACCCCAGACACACCAGGATGAATATCCCCTTCAATCTAGCAAAAAGGATATGCACTATAGTCTCTAACGCAAACACCAGAGACACACGACTACAAGAACTAAAAGATACCCTTATCACCAGGAACTATCCACCTTCACTTATTGACAAGGGCATTCAACGTGCCCTTCAACTTAACATCAAGGAACTGAGACATCCCAAATCAAAGAAAAACTTACAACCAAAAGCCTTACCATACATTCTCCACACACAACCCTCTCAATAACGAAGCCTTCGGCACCATCCTCCACAACATACCCCTCCAAAAAAAGACCACAGAATGAACACAATCCTCCAAACACACACGATCATAAAAAGCAAAAGACAGCCTAGATCCATGAAAAGTCTTCTAACACAAGCCCGAATTCACTCTTCAACACAGAAGCCGACAGTAAAAAAATGTGGAAGACCCAATTGCGGGATATGCGACTATCTAATCGAGGGTTCTGAGTTCTCCTTCAAACAGGGACAACGGTTTACAGTGAAAAGCAACTTCACATGTGCTTCGGAGAACCTAATATACTCACTAACCTGCTCCGGGTGTCAAGAGCAGTACATAGGCCAAACAAAAAATGGTTTGCGTAAACGAATGGCCCTGCACAGATCCCAGATAAAAATTCCCCAAAACAGAAAAATAGCTTTTAGCCAACACATAGATACTTGCGCCAACAAAAAAACACCAAACTTCAGAATTTTCCCCCTCTACCAATTAGGGACGATACAACCTCGAGACAACGAATAAGTAAAGAAAATCTCTTTATTATAAAATACAGACCACTTCTTAACGGGTCTACGACAAACAATTAATATAGCTCAACTTAAGAATAAAAGAAATATATATACACACACAAATATTACATTCCATAGAATCCATTACTAATCGCCCCAAAACAGCTATATCTTCACCCATTCATATTCTCCCTTCTCTGTTTTTTCTTCTTCTCCCTCTTCTTCTTCTTCTTCATCATCATCGTTATCATCATCATCGTCGTCATCGTCATCACCACCATCATCATCATCATCTTCTCCTTCTCCTTCTTCTTCTTCATCATCATCGTTATCATCATCATCGTCGTCATCGTCATCACCACCATCATCATCATCATCTTCTCCTTCTCCTCTTCTTCTTCTTCTACTTCTCCACCTTCTACCCCACTAATGTCTTTAAGTATAACGCCTACGCAGCGACTGCCGGTCGCCACTGACCAGCCCAGATTTTCCCACTCCCACCCCCTCAAGAACTCACAACGACCTCGAATACACAAGTGCAAACAAGGGAGTCAGAGAAAAGCAGAATGCCACATATATCTGAACACTACTATGGAAGTATTCCTTTAAAAAAACCTTTCTTCTAATTTTTCTAAATTTTCAAAATTTAATTATTAATCGTTACAGTTGAAAAGGTCTCAAAATGACCGAAACCGGTACTGAAAGATTCACTATAAAATCATCTTAGCATTTTCTATTTTTGACTTGTTTTTTCATATATATATATATATATATATTATATATATATATATATATATATATATATACATACACACACACATACACATACACACACACACACACGCACGCACACACACATACACACACACACACACACATACATACATACATATATATATATATATATATATATATATATATATATATATATATATATATATATATATATATATATATATACGACGTACTTCTTTCAGTTTCCGTCTATCAAATCCACTCAGAAGGCTTCGGTCGGCCCGAACCTTTAAGAGAAGACACTTGCCCAAGCTGCCACGGAATGGGACTGAACCCTGAACCATGTGATTGGTAAGCAAGCTACTTACCACAGAGTCACTCCCGCGCCTTACAAGACGCAAGGAGAATTTTAGAAAAAAAATAAGCATGGTACCGTAGACTGCAGGTTGTAAGCCTGCTACGTATGCAAGACTCCAGGAGTTCCAACAAAATCTGTGATAAAAAGAAAACAATAATAATAGTAATAAGTGTCTCCGCTGTGATGAAATTATTGCCCATATTACGATCGAATGCCATAAACTTGCCCCAAATCATTACAATTTGGAGCGACACGACCAGGTAGCGGAAGTGCTACATTGGAAACCGTACGAAAAGCGGGGGCTAGAGAGAGGCAAGGCATGGTATGAGTACAAACTGCAGAGAGTGACAGAGTCGGAGACTTGCAAAATCCTCTGGGATTTCCAAATCCAAACAGATCAGGTGTTAGAGTGATGGTGTACAAGGTGCACCATATATGCTATATAGCTGATGTTGCATGGCTTTCTGACCCACGAATAGTCAAGAAGGAAGGCGAAAAGATAGATAGATACAACCTTCTTCAATACGAAATAGCCCGGTTATGGACAATCAGGAAGGTGAAGATAGTGCCAATCGTTGCTGGGTTCTTGGGAACAGAAGGCATCGAAAGGAATATAATGGAATTTGGAATAGCGTGCCCAGTAGAACTGTTACAAAAGTTTTGCCTCTTTGGCACACTCAGAATAATCAGGAAAGTATTAGATAGCTGAAAAGAACGAATAGCATGGTACCGTAGGCTGCATGTACGCATGCAAGACGCAAGGAGCTACAACAAAACATGTGATAAAAAGAAAATAATGATAATAATAAATGACCTGAGCCAATACCAGACTTCTGATCTTAACGGATTGGAAGTGTTATCATGTACATGTTTTGTCTTGGTATAAAAGATGGGCTACAACAAATATTATGTTCAATAGCACAGATTTTCTTGTCAGTTGCTTGATCATAATCAGTTGAGCATGTCCCTTAGTGGTTGACGGTATGTGCATCTCTGATCCCGAGCAGAAGTAGTTGGGGAGCCTCATAGCCACGTGTTGAGAGGAATTCTTTGGGGATTTGAATAATTCACCCCCGGAAGTCATGCATTTATGGTTGTGATGCATGTGCCTGGTGTGCCCTTATCAGACGGGTGGTCATGATGGGTATTTTGGGCTTCATATATTTGTACTCCAGTGCCATTTTGATGGCATGCGCTGCTCTCTCACTCAATAATAATAATAATAATAATAATAATAATAATAATAATAATAACAACAACAACAACAACAACAACAACAACAACAACAATGATAATAACAGCAACAGCAACAACAACAAAATGACAATTCTCTGGGATTTCATCCCACAAACAGACCATTCAATAGAACACAGAAACCTTGATTCGAACCTGTACAAGACGGGAACTGTGACATTATTGACAAAGCAATCCCCAACAAAAAGATTAAAAGAAGTAAAGAGAAATAAGAAGTGATCAACGACAGCGAACTATTCTTAGCTGGAAAAGATATGGAAGTATAATTCCAATCGCAGAAGTTGCGTACGGAATGGTAGCTATTTTCCTTAAGTTCTATTGAGATAAGATGCAATTCATAAAAAGTAGCAGAGTGGCATGGGGCTGCTGCAGAAAGCTACGTTGCTGGGAATGGTAAGAATGAAAGGAAGAGTCCTTGAGACCTGAGGCTGATTGGTGTAGCATGCCTTCAAGGATAAATTATCCCCATTCAAAATTCAATGATGGTGATGTTGAGATGATGATGATGATGATGATGATGATGATGATGATGATGATGATGATGAGATGATGATGTTGATGATGAAGAGGAGGATGGTGGTGGTGGTGGTGGTGGTGGTGATGGTTTCAAATCTTAGCTCAAGGCCAGCAATTTCAGGGGTAGGGATCAGTCGATTACATCGACCCCTAATGTTCAGCTTGAAACTTATTTTGTCGGCCCCGAAATAAAAGGTAAAAATCGACCTCGGCGGAATTTGAACTCAGAATGTTAAAAGCAAGGATGAATATGGTAACGACGATGACGATGACGACCACGACGACGATGGTGATGATTACGATGATGACGATGATGACGATGATGATCATGACAATGAATGAAACATGCAAAAAAAATCTTCGATTCATTTGATGCGGTAACACGTTAATCGTGATTGATAGAAACTTGAACGTATGTATAAATATACGCATAGATGTATATGTGTGTATCTACCTTACTTTAAACGCACACAAACACACATGATTACGCTTTCGCAGCATTAGCGACAACAAATACATCAACAACAGCATTAGTAATAAAACAATAACAACATTGATGATGATGATGATAATAATAATAATAATAATAATAATAATAATAATAATAATAATAATAATAATATAATAATAATAATAATAATAATGAGGATGATGATGATGATGATGATAGGGACGGGAAAGATTATCAGGAGGGTCTTAAGCACTTGAAAGATTATTGAAAGCTTGTGGATACCAACATACATTTTACCAGGAATAAGAATGAACCCGAGTTAAATCAATAATAATAATAATAATAATAATAATAATAATAATAATAATAATGATAATGATAATAATAATAATAATAACTTTCTTCTACTTATTACTATTATTATTATTATTATTATTATTATCATTGTTGTTGTTGTTGTTATTATTATTACTATTATTATCATCATCATCATCATCATCATCATCATCATCATCATCATCATTATTATAGCAGTCTCTAATTTAGGTACAAGGCCAACACTTGTAAGTTAAGGTGAACCCCAGTATTTTACAATAACTTCATCGGCCCCCGTGGTGGGGTGCGGGATGAAAGGCACGACTCGTCTGAGTGGGATTTTAATAAATATGATTACAAGAACAACAGCAACAAATACAGCAACAACAACAACAACAACAATAACAATGACAATAATAATAATAATAATAATAATAATAATAATAATAATAATAATAATAATAATAATTGCAACGACAATAATAAGAGAGAGCAAATGAAACGATAATGACGATGGTTATTATGGAAATTTTTTAATAATGTATTTTTGAAGTTTTTTTCTCGCTTATTTACATTTGTTTTTGGTTGTTATTTTTTTTGTCGCTGTGTAATAAACCGAATTTTCTTTCGTTATGTATTGAAGTCTGAAATGATAAAGTGTCTTATTTTCTTTTTCCTGACGGATAGAAATGTAAAACGATCCCTAGTACGGTTTCCTCTAAGGATAAATGTCTTTGAAATATTAGTTTTCTCTTTTACTATCTATGCCGTCACCCCCGCCTTTGTAATTATAATAGATATTAATCGATTCCAATGCTTTTAAACGCCTCATTAATTTAGTATAAATTACTGATCAAAATTTGTATTGAAGGAGGGATAGGTAAAGGGGTAGGATGAAAATTAAAGATCTTACCCTGGATTGATCTGTTTCATCTATCGTGACGATTAGGAACTATCTTATATAGATATATTCACGAATGAAGGTGCAAATGTTATAATATACATCGAGACAAGACACTTTACTAGTATCTGATACGGTCTGACAGAAGAACAATCGCATGATAATAAATAATAAATAAACAAATAAATAAGTACACTTTTTATTCATTCTGCAAATATGTCCTGTATGTGTGCTTTATGTTTTTGAATTTTTCCATTTTTACTTTTAGTCACCTGATAAATGGCAGAAGAAAAAGAGAAATTATACATCGGTTTTTACAAGAACACAGAACGTTTGTATTGAATATAAATATTCTTTGACTACCTTATCTTTCTGAGACAGTACTAGCATGTGTAGTTTGGACTCATGTATTCCTTAGAGAACAGTAACAAAAACAAAACTAACAAAAATCATTCGTAAAACCTGACTTTTTTTGAAACGAAGACAAATATAAAAATAAAAATCTCTCAAAGAAAAAGCTGTACTGTGAAGAAAAGAGAAAGATGTTATTGAATGTATGTATCTATGAATTAATAAGAGATAGTGTGTTTTAGCAAAACTGGGAGAGAATTTCAGTAATCAATAGAACATTCTCTTTTCGTGTTTTTTCTAATCGACTGAAGCATTGGTCGAATGTCCGCCGCAAAATTAATATTCATGTTGCTTCTGTTTACACTTTAGATCTTAAATGTTCCTTTGCCAGTATTTATCATAGCTACAGCATCAACGATCTTACCACCTGTGTCCCACCCAGTTAGTCGATCGTCACATGCACTCTAAAAACCACTGACCTGTGTATCACCCAGAAACCTTGTCGACCCTTACACGCTCCAAAGAACTATCTGTCCGTATCCTATACAACTTGTTGACACTTTCATGCACCCCGATAATCTATCTTCCTGTTTTCCAATCAGATAATTGTTCTAAATAACACTATACCAATTGACTAAATACCAACAAAACATCCATGACATTTCCACGTTTTCTGGAACCATATTCTCAGGAGTATCACGTCAGATAGAATAATTCCAAGTGGATTTTCTCCTTATCTTTAAAGATGATATAAGTTTTACAACTATAAAATAGCGATTTTTATATCAATAAAATAAACTTTTATTCGTTTTCCAGCTCGTATTCCTGAACTGTTTCTCCCATCACTTAAATATTTTTCGTTCACTGAAGTATTTATACAAAACGTCAGAATTCACGCTCATCCAAACCGACGAATAAATTCAAATTTGCGATTATAAATAAAATAATCCTCTAATAAAACAAAATCTATTTATTTCATATACTTTTGGCATTATAAAGCTATATGATTCACAGTTTTACCAATATATCAGTTACTATGTTTACTATGGAAAAGAAATATTAGATTACACGGCCAGGAATTGCCAGGAATTGAAACAGGGTAGTGTACTCTGTTCACCAATAGCTTTTCTTCCACAATACATCGTCACCCTACATTCACTCCGAAAGCTCTATCTGCGACGATTTCATCTCAATCGAAGGAGAGGGGCTTTCTCCGTCCGGGTTGCAGATCCGTGGAATAAGCTGCCGGACGAGATAGTGAAGATGCCGACAACCGCTCGGTTCAAAGTCTCTCTTGACCAGAAATGTCCTGAACTCTTTGAATGAACACCCTCCCTGTACATAACTCCAAGTCTCCCTACATGGCCTTGCTTTTTGCTTTTTGAGCCAAAAAATTAACTTAACTTACAAGTATATGTTGTTTGCAAGTTATAAATCAACGTTGCAACGTTGCTTTCTATGTTCAAAATACGAGTAATGTTATACTTTCTGTGTATAGTAGATATAAGCTGAGAATAATACTAATCTACGCTGATCTGAATTCAAAATGTATATTGATATAAAAACATTCGTAAAATTTTATTTTTTGATAGTGTAATAGAAACCAAAGGAAAGCAAGCTATATTTTTATAGTTGTATCTTAATATTTTTCTCGGCAACAAATTCTATTATCAACTATAACTATTCTATTGAATAAAACTTTGCGTTTTTAGAAGAGAAAATAAGAGACTGTAATAACTCCAGAGCCAAAATTCTGGTAGTGCCAACTTAAACTCTGAATTCATTAATTTCAATTTCAAAAGGTAAGATACAAGACAATGTTTTGGTTGGTAGATCCTCCAGCCAATTAATTCGACTTTGCGTAAACAACATTGAAGTTAAATTAAGTTCCGTTCAGATCAGACCTTTCTTTCAAGATCCATCCCACACCAAAGAAACAAGATGTTAAAGAAACACGATGATTATATTTAATGAATTATTTCTGCTAATCGTGGAAATGTCCAAGGGTAAATTATTGATGTGATAGTCTCTGGCATTGATAAATTATTTTGAAACTTTGATGTTTGCTGTGTGTTACTTGCTATTTTATTACATCAAGTATTTGAGAATATCCTAGCATAATATTCATAATGCGACGCAGTTGTCTCATTATATATACATGTAACTTGTCTACTTGAGCTTTGTAGACTGTCCAGCTTTCAGCTCCACACAGCAAAGGAAAAAGCATTGTAATCTGACATACCATACAAATGTATAGAAACATACCTATTTTTCCATAGCTTTTCCTGCAGCTTGCCAAATGAAGTACTAGCTCTGCTCGTTTTGCATGTCTAGTCGTACATTATCTGAGATAGTGCTGTCTAGTTATTTCAATGCTTTGAAGTGAGCCAGACTTTCATGTCTAATAGTGATGTTTCTTCTTTTACAGGGACAGTCAGCTTCTCCACAGGTTGCTATTGGTATTCGGTTTTTCTTATGTTAATCTTTAAACTGAACTATTGTACAGCTCTGGTAAAGTTGTCTGCCAGTTTCTTCATATTTTCAGCGCTGTGGGCAGCCAGTGCACTTTCACCAGCGAACAGCATCTCTCGCACTAGGGCTTTCGTATTGTGCGTCTTGGTTTTATATTGTACAGTATTGAACACAGCAGCAACAAACAATGTAAGGATCCCCTCCAACTTTCTCAACTGCACCTTCCAGCACTGCTGCTAGATATAGAGAGAACAGTACTAGAGTAATTAGGCACCCTTGTTTATGAGGGATCACTCAAAGCAGCGAATGATGTAAATTTCAACAGCAAAGTCGAGTAGGATTACATACAAGATAAATATATCACTTATTGAAATTACCACCGCCTTTAAAGGAGATGAAACATTATTTTTGGTAGGAATTAAGAACAATTCAAAATGAAAAATGGAGATAATCTCCAGATTTAAGTATACTCTAAAACTGACATGCTATTAAGGTATAGCTAGTCAGATTGGCTGGGTACTGGGATCACATGGGCGGTTTTAAGCATCAATGGTTGTCAGTGAAACTGTTGCTCTGCTGTATCGCCAGAAGAACGAGAAAATTAGACATACACAGAGAAGACTAAAACATATTTAAGGCCTAGGTAATATATATATATATATATATATATATATATATACATATTTCTTCGAAAATCAAAGAAAAAGAGAATGTCTATGGATAACAGCTTCGAAACCTCAAGCTTCTATATCCAGACATTGAATTCATATACATATCTATAATGATTGCAACACTAGGTTTTGTTAGTACGTGCTTAAAAGAAAATCTGGATAAACTGGGATTTTCAGAAAGAAAAATCAACCGGCTAATTCATACAAGTGCAATCTGTGAGTGGAACAGTAAAAGTATGCAAGACTTTTCTCAGGTTCCAAATGTGAATTTGTCTATGTTAACTACATCCCAAAGATGGAACCTTTTATCTTTGTTGGAAACCGGCTCCCTCCTCCGTGGAAGCTTTGTAATAATTAAAAAATAGAAAACACATACATACATACATACACACACACACACACACACATATATATATATATATATATATATGTATGTATGTATGTATGTATGTATGTATGTATATATATACGCACACACACACACACACTTATGTATGTATGTATGTATGTGCTTATATATGCATGTTTATGAGTGCGTGAATGTAGTTCGTGTATACTGTACGTATCTTATTATTCGTATGTTAAGACGCCATAGACGTATATACGAAATCGTATTAATTTACAATCTATTATAGTCGCTGTGCTGGAAGTAATGCGATATTGTATAGATACGGAAATATATAAGGGATTTGAATCCATGAGAAAAATTAAAATATAAATAAGGTTAGACATGTTAAAATAATACATCCCAACCTCCTTGAAATATGTGGTTGTGTGTAAATAAATATGGTAAGAGGTTGTTTAATTTATGAAGCGGTACATATCCCTTTAAAGATCAGCAATTGTATGAGAATTTCACAGTTTTGTTTAGACAGCATATTTTTTTGATAATCTAATATGTCCTCTAGTTTTTCTATCGCCGATCTCATCAACTGTAACTACCAAACCAAAGAGTGTTTGTTGTTATAGCTGTTGTTGTTAATGTTGTTGTTGTTGTTGCTGTTGTTTTTATTCTAGTTTATATATGCATTTCACTTTCTTTTTCTTTTTCTTTTGTATTTTCAATACGTTTCTTATTTTCTTTTGTAATATATGTGTTCTTAATGAAATTTTGTTCTCGTTATTTTGTTGTCGTTTTAATGTTTTTTATGTGTGTTGTGTTGTTTCATTTTACATATTTTATTAATGTTGATTTAGTAATTCATTGCTTTTGTATTTTTATTTTTTCTACTATTAGTATTATTAACTGTGATATTCATATTATTATTTACAAAATATGTGAAATAAATCATTATTTTTGCAATAATTGCTTTTGTTCTTTTGGTGTTTTGGTACTAGTGCTAGATTGGTATAATCTGCAGTAATGATGTTCATGCTCATGATGTTGGCTAGAGTAATAGTTGAAAGGAATATAAAGATGAAAATGGGAATTCTATTAAAATTAGTGGTGAGCGTAGTAAAATTTCAGAGAGAGTGTGGACAACGAGTGGCACTAGATCTAAGAGCAGACGGAAGCAGAATTTAAGATGCATTTGTCGCCATTTCAGCCGTTTTGGGTGTTCTTGTTCTCATGACTTATATTTTTTCACAGAGATAGCGATGGTAGATATTTGTTATCTCAACAATTAACATGATATTTCGAAATTATGACATGCTGTAGTGTCAAAGGTAACATTGTCATCGTTGCTAACATCATGGATTGTCATGATAACCCAGAAGCAGTAGAATTAAATATTAGTATGCATTACCCATAAGAAATGCTGCAATGATACATATATTAATGGCAGATAAAATACATTAACGAAAATAAATTATATTAATTAAAAATTTTGCTGTCAAATAAGAAGTCATTCAGTTTCTGTAACAATAATGTCCGGGGCTTTTCTCAGTGGCCGTTTTAAGTATTCTAAATGTTTTAATAAACAAACAAACGATAATCAGACACAAGTTATAGACTTGACTCTCCAATTGATTGCTTCAACTGAAAAAACGCTTTTACTTTACGTTATGATCAGAATAGAAAGAACCACTGCCCATCGCTTTTTTAAATGCTTACATACAGAACATATCGATGTATTTAACGTTCAGCTTCCACTACAGCTCGTTAATAAAATTGTAGGGAAATGTAAGTAAGATGGGTCGTCTGAAGGGTGGTACATCTATATATAAAATATTGCAAAAATAGTTTGGTTATGGTAGTGGTGGGGAAATACTAGGGATGATAAAAAATGTATTATATGAATAAATTGGTAAACAAAACAGACTTGATTCCACTCAACAGTGTGTAATTCTGAGTGTCAATAAATGAAGATGTGTCAGTCATTTGAATAACATTTTTGTTTTGGAGATATCATATACAATGTTTGTGCGTGTATCAGCCGCTCAATCACAAATATGTGCACTGTGTCCTAGTTTCGGGTGTATTTATACTTTTATTGGTTCATCAGTTGTTCTAAACTGGTACAGATTCTGCTTCTGAATGGGCAAGATTTTGAATGCAGTAAGCTATGTTAAAGATATTTTCATCTTAAGAAAGCTTTCGTCATTGTTAGACCGAGCACTTATAAATATCATGAATTTTTTAGTTGGTTGTGTGAGATTTACAAATAGAACAGTAGTAAGGTTGAAACATGTAGCCACTGTGTTTTTTGTTTTTTTTAACTTTAGAACCAAACTGGTTATATTCACATTGTTGCTCTCTCTATCTTCCTTCTTTTAACATGAATGCTGCCCATTCCATGCAAGATGCTTACTTTAATTATGGTTCACACCTTGAAATATGTGTGCTTTGGTTCTTTAGAAGAATACTGATATAAATACGAAGATTAAGGAAACAACTGGATGAATGGAGACGCATAAGTGTTCCATACTATATTTTATTCAATAATAAAATTAATAGCTATGCAATAAATATAGTTTTACTGAAATGATACTGGTGCTCTCTTCCTTGGACCTTTCCTTTTTCTATGTTTCTGACGAAGAGCTCCGCTCGAAACGTTAAATCCTCCTTCTTTCCTTCCTTTCCTGAGCGTCCAGTAACACAATACTTTTTCCACGTCCTCGCATTGTTGTGTTTTCTCTTTGTTCATGTTTGGATTAACTATATATATATATATATACAAAATATATATACAGGTGTATGTATGTATATGTTAGATGCGAACTTAACCGTGGTCTGATCGGCATCTTTCCCCATGTTTCTTGAAATTTATATCCACATATTTATGAGTAGATTTACCTTCTCTAAGATGTCAATAATTAATTTAATAACTTTGTATTGTTGGAAAACATATATAGTCTGCTTGGAATCTTACTTCAAGTTCCTGGAACTCACTTCTATAACTTTATAAGGATATTTACACTCTCTAAGATGTTTAGAAAACCTATATGAAATTTAGCTGAAGAGTACTTGACATTATATTTGCTGTAATATTTGCAGCTTTAATAAAATGTTTATAGTATGAAACAATTGTACTAAACTACCGATCCATTCTTGTTGCTTATTTTTTGGTTATATATATATACATACATATACATACATATATACATATATACACACATACACCCACCCACACACACATATATATATACATATACATACATACATATATATATACACACATACTCGCATAACTCGACACTAAAACTGATTGCTCCCATTATGTTGCTTAGGAACCTTGTGTAATGGAACTCGCTTAATTGTCACTTCAGACAATTATAACAGGTAGTCACAAAGGAGAAAATGTCTTTATTCCAAAATTTCCTTTCATTCCTACAGATGTCCTATTTGAATTTAAGACGCTTCAGCTTCCAATCAAACTAAGTTTTGGTATTTCAATTAACAAATCTCAGGGTCAATCCCTCAAGATAGTTGCACTTGATCTCGCTACTACATGCTTCTCCCACGGCCAACTCTATGTTGCTCGCTGGCTAGTTGGAAGCGGCAACAATTTATTCATTTCGACAAGCAACAAAAAATTATACAATTAAGTGGTTCAGCATTAAGACAATTTCAATTCGAAATTCTATTATCATTACACTTTGGATATTTTTTAATAAAAATATAGATATTTTGAAATAATTATGAGAATATATCTTTATATCTATTTTTTACTAATCTGAATAAGAACAGCTGTAACCCTGGCAAAGCCGGGCCATTCAGCTAGTGTATAATATATCTACTTAATTTGTATACATATACAGCCATATATATATGCGCGTGCACACACGCATACATGCACACACATTCTCCACAGTTGACTTACCATTAAGAAAAAGAAAACTGATTCATCTTCTGGAGAAAAGCAACTGTGAACAAGTTTTTGCCCAAATGCTTATGATATTTGGAGCCTCTCACTGACTTTAAAAATCGATAATCGATACATATGTGAAGAGGGTTGTGTGATTGTATCTTTCTATGCATGAGAACGTTATGTGCATATGTGTTTACATACGTAAGTGTGTATATGTGTGTGTATATATGCTTGTCCGGGGCATGATATGAAACTGTATCAAATAGCGGGACACTGGCGCGGGAATCCCAAGGTTTTGAAGAGTGTAGAACCACCCCTTAAACAAAATTCTTCACAAATTGCTATTGGGCAATCAGTGTATTAGAGCTTGCCTACCTATGCATGTGAAGACTGGATTTGGCGTACTCTGCGGCAGAATACTTAGTGGATCAAGAGAGGGAAAGGCAGGGGCATACGGGCATATTTGGCTACGTGTGCATATGCATGTGTACAAATATGTTTGACTTGTATATGACATTAAATTGCCTCAGATAACGGGACACTGTCTCGAGAATTCTAGGATTTTGAACACTGCGAAACCACTCCTTAACCAAAATTCTTCACAAGTCTACTTTGGCTGAGTAGTAACACGTGTCAGGGTCCAATCTATGGATTAATTCACAAGCTGCATGTGTGATGACTAGATCTGACGGACTCTGCGGCAAAATTCTTCATGGCTCAAAAGAGATGAAGGTGAGTATTGGAACGCATTTTTGAGTGCAGTGAGTTAGATGAGGCAAGTAAGATACCTGGGTGATCCACTATATCCATTTCCATCCTAATTCGTTTTAATCTGGTCTTGCCACTGGAAGGAAGATGGTCACTGACGAGAGTGGGGGAGGTTGTCGATGCGCAAATCATCAGCCATCCTTAAAGTTGACAAAAAGCTCCTCGTTGCTCTGACGGACTAACGTACGTGTGTATTATATCTTAGTAATCTTTGAATCCGCATATTTCATAGGTTCATTGACGCTGACTTGCAAAATATACAGTGTCCTTAACTACAATTTTAAGTAAAATACCCAGATAGACTTTGCATTATTTTTGCGTGTTAGTATATTTAGCACTATGTATGCGAGTATCCATTTATGTATTCACGTAATTGTAAATATGTATATAAATGTGTGTATGTGTGTTTATGTAAGAATATGTATGTATGTATGTATGTATGTATGTATGTATGTATGTATGTATGTATGGTATGTATGTTTGTATGGTGTTATAAATAAAATAGGATATTTCATTGTATACTTATATTTTCCTATTTTATGGTTGCGGGTGTGTGCGTGCATATATATATTATATAAATTATATATATATGTATATATATATATAAATTATATATATATATGTATATATATTATATAAATTATATATATATATGTATATATATTATATAAATTATATATATATATATGTATATATTATATAAATTATATATATATATATGTATATATATTTTTATCTTTTTACTTGTTTCAGTCATTTGACTGCGGCTATGCTGGAGCGCCGCCTTTGGACGAACAAATTTACCCCAGGATTTATACTTTGTAATCCCAGTACTTATTTTATTGGACACTTGACCGAACCGCTATGTTACGGGGACGTAACGTACCAACACCGGTTGTCAAGCGATGGTGGGGGATAAACTCAGACACACACAAACACGCACGCACACACACACACACATACACAAACACACACACTCACACACACACACGCTCACACAAACACACTCACGCACACACACACACATATATATATGTATGTATATGCTCGAAATACGAGACTAGACAAACGGCCAAGAACTGATGAAGGGTCGTTCTTTATGATGTTTGTATTGGTTTCCATTTGTGTCTTTCGTTGTTCGAAAGAATAGTTAATGTTCTATGTACTCCTGCATCGTATTTTGTTGTTGTTGTAGACGTCCTATGACGTCCTGTTGCCCACGTATGCTTATATATATACGTATATATGCAGGTATGTACATATACGTATGTATATATGCATATATATATATATATATATTATATATATATATTATATATATATTATATATATATATATATATATATTATAGAAGGAGCTTCTACAGGACTAGAACTGTTTCATTCAAATGAAATCTTCAGGAAACAGTTCTAGTCCTGTAGAAGCCCCTTCTATAAAATAAATTATTTTACTCTGCTATGTATTGAGTACCTTATTTACTGTGGTTAACCCCGACTCACCCCGGTACCTACATATATATATATATATATAATATATATATATATATATATACATGTACATAAATTAGAGAAGAAACACCATGAAGCAATTCAACAATGATATACTTAATCATTCTATATTGAAAAAATTAAAGATACGATAAAACATTTACCTAAAACTAAATAAAGTACTATATATATAAATATACACGACGGCCCGAAGCTATAATAGAAGACACCCAAGGCACCACACAGTGAGACTGAACCTGGAGTCATGTGGTTGGGGAGCAAAGTTCCTATCACATAGACAGTAGTATAACATATGCATACATCCAATATATATATATATATAATATAATATATATATAATATATATATGAATACATACATATATATACATACATATATATGTATATATGCATACACACATACACACATACACACACACACACATATAGATATTTATGCATACACACGTCGTGATCACACGCACATACATACATGTATGGTTGGTTGGATGGACGGATGAAGGGATTTTTATGTTAAATATATGTCCATTTTCGTATGTTTTTGTATGATATTTAACAGGTTTCTATCAGTCTTAAAATGATTTTTTTCTCCCCTTGCTATTAATCACAGACATTTAATTACATCTTTCAAGATGAATTAGCAGAATTTTAAAGAATGAAATAGTTCACAGTAAGCCTCAGAGCCTGTCTATCTATCATGTTGTTATTCTTGGACTGAAATTTTACAGACGAGTATCTTCCCCCAGAACTGACATGAATTAAACACAAGACAATAGCTTTCTTATGAATAAACCGTTGAAGATTGAAGGTGGTTCTTGTAGATAGACTCATTAACATGAGCACACGCCAACGCACACGTCATACCGTGAATAAGAGACTATTCAATAAAGCCAGTGTTTTTGGTGGACCCTTAAGGATAAATGCATCTGGCATGTCGTGAGGCAAAGGCCCCAGCTTCGCCCAAACTGAAAGGTCTTTGATTCATTCTGTATTTCTGTTAAGTACATAGTGATGCTACTGTTTGGCTTTAAGAGTAAGTAGGAAGAGTGTAAGTGAATCCTCTTAAAGATATCTGTTCTTTGTTCTCTATGTATGCATGTATGCTTATATGTAGATATTTTTATAAATATATATACACATATTTATATGTGTGTGGCTGCGAGAGGTGTGTGTTTATGTATGTACTTATGAAAATATACGTATATATATATATATAGTCATTTATTCACTATAAAAATATATACATGCTTATGTTTATACACATCTAAATATTATATATACTGTTTATATATCTACATTTCCGAGTGTATGGTTATACATATATATATATATATGTGTTTGTGTGTGTTGTGTGTGTGTGTGTGCAGAGAGAGAGAGAGAGAGGAGGAAGAGAGAGAATGACAGCGATTGATTAATAAAGATAGGTAGATATGTAAATATGTATATATATATATATATATATAGATAGATAGATAGATAGATAGATAGATAGATAGATAGATAGATAGATAGATAGATAGATAGATAGATAGATAGATAGATAGATAGATAGGTAGATAATTGCATACGTATATAGAAACATGCTACTAAATGCTTCTTAGGGAATAAAAAAAATATTATGTACATAAACACACACACACATACGCGCAAAACACAGGTGTGTATTTTATATATTTTTTCAATTTCATTTGCTTTAAGGTCTGCTCTCCTCATATATTCATAAATATAGTTCTATATTTAAGAGATGAGGAATTATGTACATTATTTACATTCGACGGATATTTGTCCTTATCTTGTTTGTTGTTAACACGTTTCAGCTGATATACCCTCCAGCCTTCTTCAGGTGTCTTGGGGAAATTTCGAACCTGGGTTCTCATTCCTAAGGTATTTTTCGATGTTGTTGTTATTATTATTATTATTATTATTGTTCAGGTCACTGCTTGGAATCGAACTCGGAATCTTGGGGTTAGTAGCCCGCGCTCTTATCAACTACGCCATATGCCCGTGGAGTCTGTATATATGTGTGTATATGTGTGTATCAGCCGAAACGTTGTGTTAACAACAAAAAAGATGAGGACAAATATCCGTCGAATGTAAATAATGTAAATAATATTCATAAATATGTTTACCTATGTAAGCATATGCAACGGTTATACGTTCAAATGTACACGCATAAATACATCAAATTAATATGTATTGATACAAAGAACATATAGACATGCATGCCCAGAAACCCTCGTACACACATGCATATATATTTATGCAGATTTTATGTGTCTACAGTCAGTACTTAGAAGTTCGGCTATACATTAATACATTGTTTTAATGCCTGCGTGTGCACACACACACACACGCGCGCACGCACACGCGCGTGCACACATGCACACAAAAACACCCACACAGACACGCACACAGACACACACACATATATACAGACTTTCGCACACACACACACACAGACACGCTCGCACTCGAGCACGCGAAAGAAAGAATCGCGGCGAGGAAAGAATAAGTTTCGAAAGCGCAGGTGTATTATGTATGTATGTATGTATAAATGTATGTATGTATGTATGTATGAATGTATGTATGCATGTATGTATGTATGTATGTATGTATGTATGTATGTATGTATGTATGTATGAATGTATGTATGTATGTACCTATCTATCTATGTATATGCATACACACACAGATACATACACAAATACACATACATACACACACGTGTGTGTGTGTGTGTGTGTGTGCAAGTAAGAAGATATATATGTATGTATGGTTAGATGAATGGATGGACGGATGGATGGATGGATTGATCGATGGATGGATGGATGAATGGATGGATAAATAGACGAAGAGATTAATGGATAGTTATACAGATAAGTGTATACACATATATGTAAGTGGACCTGTGTTTATACTTATTGGCAGAATCTACTGTTGCTTCCGAGATTACCTAGACATTGAATAAATTAGTGATCGATAACATAGGTAGAAGAGTGTACGAAGAATTGGGCTGGATATGTTCTGCTAAAACCAATTATGTAAGCCATTAAACGAAAACCAATGCTCATAAGCACGTGTGTACATGTGTATATATCTTTGTAGTTTTGATATAAACATGGTATATCATTTACATTTGAACCTTGGTGCTAATATTTTTTCCAGGTGCAAGGTCGACAGCTGGCCGCTACATTTTGTTGGTCTTTATGTTCTGAGCTCACAGTTCGTCAAGGTCGACTTTGCTTTCATCTTTTAGGATCGATAAAATAAGTACCAGTTGAACACCGAAATCGACTTAGCCCTCTCCTGAAATTGCCAGCTTTGTGTCAAAATTTGAAACCAATATTTTTCCGGGTGTTTTTATTGTTATATTTGCTGTTGTTTATCTCAGATCAATTTTGAAGGATCAGTCAAAGACGTTTAAACTTTGATTCTCCATCTTTTTCTATATCTGAAACCATATGGTAAGTAGTTTTATGAAGTCAAGTGTGAGCTTGAGTAATGTTTGGCTGTCATTTCTAGCAGGTTGAGTGATTGGATTGAGGCTCACCTCTAGCTTTGTTGACATACGTTGTTTTTATTGTTGTTGCTGCTATTATTGATGTTTTTGTTTATTGTTGTTTTATGGCTGTTTTGTTCTTGTTGTCGCTTGTTTTTCTTTGGTCTTAAGTCAGATTTCCTCGAGCAACATGTGATCAAAGGTATTTCAGTCGTGTTGAACCTCTCTAATTAAATGTGTTGGAAATATCAGTCTGTTTACCCATCCAAAACATTAAATATATGTTATTAAATATTTACGATATCCTGAAGTATTTTCTTTTCGCAGATTCCCGTCATCCCTTTGCATTTCAATTCACACGTTTCTTTTATAATTCACTTTATGACTTTCATCTTTTTATTCCAGTGAGATAGCTGTCTCTCATTTCATCTCTTAAATTCCTTATTTCAATAGATACATGACAATCGCTTCATTTAGGCCGCTTCACTTTACTGCTAATGTAGATATATTACTATAGTTAACATGGTCCTATGAGTACCGTACAATAATCAAGTTTAGATCTCGGTGAGCTGAATCCACGACCTGGTTTTGATTCCCAAGTCAAATAATTGCTTTTCGGTTGTTGATATTGTTGTTTTTGTTATTGTTCATATTGTTTGTTTAACAACAGGTTAGCTCTAGACGTTCCAACCAAGACTATTGCGCCTTCTTTTAAAAAAATTAAGTCATGTTACTCTTGTCTACTTCGACAGTTCGGTCATACAATCACTGCGGCTTCCAAAGAAATAATCTTGTACTCCTTAGTAATAAACGTAGGCAACGAAAATTATCAAAGACGCTAATAATGCGAGGCCTCATAATCACTAATTAACTCTCCAGAACCTACAGAGGAGTTCTCAACCACTTTTTATCACTCTAGATTCCTTTGAATACTATTTTATTCTAGTGGACCCCTATCGCCATTTGATGTTTAAAAACTTGTTTTCTAGAAAATTCTTTCAAAATGCCTTTTGTTTTCCACATATTAATTTGTGTAGGTTGGACTATGTAAAATGTTAAAGAGTGGAATCTAGCTGTTTCTTACAATACATACCAATATATACATCAACAGCAAAATTGTTTTTGATGTCCTTAAAATACTATTGTGGATCTCCAACTGATAATTTTTGTGTATGGATCCCAACAATCTTATATGGACTCTCAGGGGAAATTTGGACCTCGGTTGAGGACCACTGCTCTGCAAAAACTACACCGCAACGATGACCAGAACATACTTATTTGCACAACTGTTAGGCCCCTATAAATCTCAAATGAGAGCAATAAAGTATGCTCCTTCATTAACGAGTACGATGATGCTGCTAATAAAAATAGCCTAGCCGCGTATCCACGCATATCCACAAAAGCCTCTCCAAAAACTGACATGAAGGAGCTCACCAATATAGTTTAACATCAGCACTAGAGTCGTTCTGTATTCTCACTCCACCTTTTCTTGCATCCCTATCGTGGCATTTGTATCTCAGTTCTGCTCCACTTAATCATATCTCTCCCGGCTACTTCCCTTCTTCTTGCCACACATATCAAGTGTATCTCAGTATAAGCCCGTCCTAAATATCACACTCTCCGTGAAAGATATGAACAATGCAAAGTTGGTATTAAGATATATTGGTAAGAAATCATTATAATAATTATTATTTTGATGATTTGATTAAATAAGAAACCAGTATTATTATATAAACGAGCAAAACGCTCTCCGTCCAATGGACGGTGCTGTGTTGTCAAACATTTAAACCAAATTTTCTCAAAACAACTTGTCCGACCGTCGCATAGGCCTCCCTTTTGAGAAACACTGATTTAACCTAAATTTGAGACACCAGCAAAAGACGGATTTCGACTGATGTATTTGCGCGTACAAATGCACGTTCCCAAGGCTTTGTCGATCGCATTCTCACCTGGAATCGATTTTTGTAATTTTTCAAGACGTATACACGCCCTGATTCTGTCGGTATCTACATATCAAATTTGAGTGCAATCGGATGGAGGATGCCCGAAATCCTAGAATACACACCCACAGACAGACAGAACGAAATTTATTTAATAGATGATGAGTGTGTGTGTGCGAGCGTGCGGCCAGAGGATATGGACAACCGTATCCAATATAAAATATCTTATAAAGGCGACGAGCTGGCAGAATGGGACAAAATGCTTATCAGCATTTCGTCCGTCTTTACGTTCTGAGTTCAAATTCTGCTGAGGTCGACTTGACATTTCATCCTTTCGGGGTCGATAAAATAAGTACCACTTAAGGACTGGGATCGATATCATCGACTTACCCCCTGCCTCGAAGTTGCTGGTCTTGTACCGAAATTTGAGATCACTATAAAAGCTTTGGAGGTCCATGGTCAAGTGGATAGAGCAGTGGACTCGCAGTCGAGGGAACGCAAGTTCGAATCTCAGACCGAGCGATATGTGTGTTTATGAGCGAAACATCTAAGCTCCACGCGGCTCCGGAAAAAGGTACTGGCGAACTTCTTCTGACTCTTTCGCCACAACTTTCAGTCTTCCCTCTTGCATCTAACAGCTCACCTGCGATGGGCCGGCGTTCCGTCCAGGTGGGGAACCTACACGCCAATGAAACCGGGAAATCGGCCCTTATGAGCCAATCATGGCTCGAGAAGGAACAAACAACAACATAAAGGCTCTTATGTGTATTCAAAAAATTAAAGATACATTCATCAACAAACATTAACCGCCATCCTTGATGATGGTATACAATGGGCAAAGACAATTAATGTTCGATATTAATGATATCAAGACACAACAAAATAATGTTAATTCACCAGAATTGAAAATATCATCATATGTCTCTTCTCAGAATACTGAGACCCCCTTCGGTCATGACTGACCACGGGATTACACCTAGAAAGTTACCCTCCTAGGCACAAGTCTGGGCAAGGTTGTTTATGGAAGACCAGCAGTCACCCATGCATAGCGGCCTCCCCTCTACACACCACCAATGTCATCCAAGAGAAAGGCAACGGCCGATACAGCTTGGCACTTGTGACATCGCATCTCATTTCTACAGCTGAGTGAACTGGAGCAACATGAAATAAAGTGTCTTGCTCAAGAGCAAAACACGCAGCCCGGTCCGGGATTCGAACTCACAACCTCACGATCGTAAGCGCGACGCTCTAACCACAGAGCCATGCGTCTCAGAATACTAGGAATAATGAAAACTGTAATACTGTTCTGGAAAAATGGAATTAAGTTGTTATGAAAAACGCTACCATGATTCAAATATTTAAAAAGGGATACAGGGAAAATGAAACTCATTAAAGATAATGTCAACAACTGCTTAATTATAATCATCAAACGGGAGCAGCAACTAAAAAGTATGAATGAAAATATGATTTAACTTGTCCGAAGAATCAGTTTTGTATTTTAAACAATTTTTGCAATAATTGAAAGGAAAACGAAAATATTTACCGCTGCTTCCTAAAACAGAATTTAAGAAAACATGTTAAGGATGTGGAGAGAAAACTTTTGTCATTATGTATGCTTGTGCATGTCTACATGTATGCATGTTTTTATGCATGTATATGTGTGAATGTGTGTGTGTGTGTATATGTGTGAATGTGCGGCTGTGTGTGTATATATACACATATATGGGGGTGTATATAAGTATGAATGTATGTATATATGTATGTCTCTTTACTCTCTTTTTTACTCTCTTTTATTTGTTTCAGTCATTTGGCTGCAGCCATGCTGGAGCACCGCCTTTGTCGAGCAAATCGACCCCAGGACGAATTCTTTGTAAGCCTACTACTTATTCTATCGGTCTTTTTTGCCGAACCGCTAAGTGACGGTGACTTAAACACACCAGCATCGGTTCTCAAGCTATGTTGGGGGGGGGGGTCAAACACACATATTTATATATATACATATACATATATACACGACGGGCTTCTTTCAGACTCCGTCTACCAAATCCAGTCACAAGGCTTTGGTCGGCCCGAGGCTATAGTAGAAGACACTTGCCCAAGGTACCACGCAGTGGGACTGAACCCACAACCATTTCGTTGGTAAGCAAGTCACTTACCACACAGCTACTCCTGCGCCTATGTATGTATGTATGAATGTACTTATGTATGTATGTATGAATGTACTTATGTATGTATGTATGTATGTATGTATGTATGTATGTATGTATGTATGTATGTATGTATGTGGCTCAGTGGGTAGATCTTCAGGCCTACAATCGTGAAGTTGCGAGTTCGATACCTGGACCGGGCAGAGTGTTGTGTTCCTGAGCAAGACACTTTATTTCATGTAGCCTCCTCCAGTTCACTGAACTGTAGAAATGGTTTGCGATGTCACATGTGCCAAGCTGTATCGGCTTGTATCTATCTCTTTCTCTGTTTTTCTCTCTTTCCCCCTCTCTCTCTTCCCTTCATTCTCATAATAAAAGCAAGGGAAAGAATCGTTACATTCGCTGTACGTTTTAGCGATTCAGTTTTGTGAAAGTTTAAAGAAAATCTTCTTGGAGTAGTTGCCGATAGAGATCCATCGCTAGTTTCTTGATTACGGATTTTACCAGGGATATTAATCTTATACTTTTGAAATAGTAGTAGTAGTAGTAGTAGTAGTAGTAGTAGTAGTAGTAGTAGTAGTAGTAGTAGTAGTTGTTGTTGTTGTTGTTGATGATGTTATGTATACACAAACACACTCACATACACGCACACTCATATATATATATGTATGTATATGAGAGGGTGATGAAATGGTGGAAACGAATGAAGTGTTGCGAACGAAAAGGGGTTTCTATAAAGATCTAGTTCCTTTGCTGAACTTTTCAGCGAACGGTCCAGCACTTTATTCATGCAACCCCCTACGACCGACTTTGCACTGATATCAAATATTTTAAATATACAAATTATCAGTTTCTAGTAAATATTTTAAAGCTTTGGCAGGATTATTTAAACAAGGAAAAGAATCAGGAAGAAAATATGCGACAGCTTCAACACATAGCGTATAACGTTTTTTTTTTTTATCTGATACCAATGGAAACTAATCATACTTTGTCCAATATTAGTGTTACTCGTCATTACTTGTTTACAATTATAATGATTTCATAGTTGTTTTTGTGTCGTTTAGCTTGCATTTTTTTTATTTGTGGGTTGGTGGGGAACAGTTGAAATTTATACGTCTTTGTTTGCGATCAGAAATCTCAGATTGTTACGTCTTACTATACTGTGGTCCTGATAAATAGATTTTGTCTATGTTTCTCAACAACTAAGTTTCGATAACTACTGGATATGCGTTATTTTATTTTATTTATATTATAATATTTTTCATGTAGTCTTTCTTTGTCATTTTTTTTTCAACCCAACAACCCTCCAAATTTTTCGCTTCTACTGGGTGGAGTACTTTACAAAACATTTTTTTTTTTTATGACACACAGGGTAGACGATGTTTACTATTGCAAATGGATAAAGCCCCAACATTTCCAACTCAGATACCCTGGTGGTATTTAGATAGAATCCCAAACGGCCACCCATATAATTTACACATTGGATTGAACTGGTATAACAAAACTACATTTAATGCTCTTTCCGATGCCAGATTGACATATATGCAGACGTTTATGGACAGCTCGTGAAAGGAAAGAAAACACAACAGATACGGAATACAGAATATTTTATTTTGTTTCTTCAATAGTTACATTCTTGCTGAAAACCAGCCAATAGAATATTTCAGTCAATGTGTTATTAGTCTGTTTTTATATTTTCTTGTATATGAACGTGTGTTTGTGTGTGTGTGAGTGTATACATATATGCATGTATGTATATAAGTAAGGTACGTGTATACATCCATATATGCTTGTATCTAGGAATGGATAAATATATACGTATATCTATATGTATGTATGTATGTATGTGTATGTATGTATATATATATATATATATATATATTATATATATATATATATATATATATATATATCTATATATATATAATATATATATATATATATATATATATTGATAAAATAGTAAGACAACAAAAGAATGAAAGAGACCTCGATATTATGTAAATAGAGGAATTTATCTGTAAATGTAATATGTGACAATTATTCGGTAGCCATGATAAAACTCCGAGTTCGGATTTTTCATAGTATTTTTCCGATGGCCGGATAACTGAAGAGATGGCGGCGTGGATTTCCATCTCGGCATCCGAAACAAGAACGCAAAACATCCAGATAGACGATACAAAAAACACGGACGGGTCATTCGAAGCCTTTAATTTTCAGTCAAGAACCGGATCATCCTCGCAATTTCGGCTGATTAATCTTGAGATTGCTCCAGTCTGGCCAGCCCCAAAGAAAAACTAAGCTAAGAGCATTAGATTCCTTGGAAAAAAAGCTTCGAATGTATACGAAACAAGGACGTAAAAACGGACGATGTTACACGAATATAAATACAAAAATAATACAAAACAACAATAAT
>NC_042998.1:47063054-47113713 GCF_006345805.1 Octopus sinensis | reverse complement strand
ATATATACATAATCAAATTAAGCAACAAGGATCTCGAGAGGTATTCAGTACGATCGTTTAATGCAAGTCCATTTAATTGATTAATGCAATCATTACATCAATTTAAAATGCAGGGCAATCTTCACTGCACAAAGACAGAGAATTTAATTAAATTAGAATAGATGAACACATTGTATAATCATATATATATATATAATATATATATATATATATATATATATATAATATATATCTATATATATATAATATGTTATACATATGTATATAGTATATTATAATGCCTTACTCATATGTAATGTGTATAAAGTATTGATGGGTATCATCGATAGTTGATGTTTTATTGATTTAAGTATGTTTCTCCATTCTCTAATTTGTTTGTATATATATATATATATATATATATATATATATATATATAATATATATATAAAATATTATTTGAGACAAAACCACTATTATATATATATTATATATATATTATATACATTATATATATATAATATATATATATATATATTATATATATATATATATATATATACCTATGTATACATACAATACATACATATCATGCTAAATCAAGAAATGAAAAAAGACATGCAGCAGTCATAGTTGCTATACATGTAAACCACAGTGAATTAGAATTTAGCAACTTTATAAATGTTACGGGATCGTTTGTACACAAACTTCGGTTGGAATTGGAGGCATGTGATTGTTATACTTCACCTGTATCTAAGAGAAAAATACAGTCACAACACTCAGACACTAAAAGGACACTGGAATTTATACAACTTGTTCAAAACATTATCGATGAAAGCCCCAAAAGATCAATGAGGTCCATTGCGAAAGAACTTTGAGTGTTAGAATAGACTATCAGAACTGTAGTACATCGTGACATTCGACACCAGTCCTATATAATGATAAAAGGCCAATTCGTGTCTGCAAGGAGAGAGGACAACTGTCTCATCCGTTCAAAACGTTTACTTATCAAAGTGAAAAACCCTCATGAACAAGACATACTTTGGTTTTTCTCTGATGACAAATCCTTGGACCATGATCAAAAGATTAACAGAAGAAATGACATGTAGTTATGTGCAGATCCTTCCGAAGTAACCAAAGTGATGC
This sequence comes from Octopus sinensis, assembly GCF_006345805.1. Classification (NCBI taxonomy): domain Eukaryota; kingdom Metazoa; phylum Mollusca; class Cephalopoda; order Octopoda; family Octopodidae; genus Octopus; species Octopus sinensis. The sequence continues at coordinate 47,112,588 of NC_042998.1, read as the reverse complement.
GCACGAAATTTCCAGCAAGTAACATAGTTTTAGGAGAGGAGAGCAGTGAAGATCATGTGATCCCTCCCCACTTTTTTCCACAAGGTCTTAGAATTAATGCTGCTGGATACATCGAGGTACTGGATTGATGACGTATGCAATGAAAGACCATACGTGTCTCAACAACACTCACCTCCTTCTCACAAAGCCCTAGTCACCCAAGAATAGTTGTCAGACAATATTTACGATTATGTATCACCCAATATGTGGCCTCTAAACTCGCCAGATTTGAATCCTATGGACTACTACGCGTGGAACACTGTTGAAATGGAGACTAATCGTCATCCTCATAATGGAATAGCTTCACTGAAGGCTGCCATTGTCCAGGTGATATCCGAAATAAATAAGGACCATATAGTGTTAGCATGCCAGCGGTTTCAGTCCCGCACTTAAGCTGTCATCGAAGCTGAAGGCGGTTTCTTAGAATAATATTTGCCTTAAAAATCGTTATCAAGACTAATTGCGTAAACGTTTATTCAAATACATATTTATTTATGCTGAAATATAATTGTTTTATTGTATACCAACTGTCCTCAAATACCCCTCGCACCCTGTATTCATATATATATATGGAAGGGAAGTGGGTAGTGTGTTATCGTCGCATAGGCCATCTCAGGGTAAGTTGCTATGGCGATACCTGGTCAGAGGCCTACGCAAAGTTGCAGAAAGTGTATGGAGAGGAGTTTATGAGTCGTACACAAATGTACGAGTTGCACAGACGTTTCCAACTTAGCCAAAAATTGTTGATATTGACGAACGGTCAGGAAGACCAGCAACGAGCAGAATTGAGAAAAAAATATCGCAGATACGCAAGCGGTTCTACGGGGAAATCGTCGAATCGCCATCCGTGACGTGAGCCTGCCAAGTTTGTGCGAAAACTGCCTTCAGATGACTAGAAACACACTCTGGTTTCAGTTGCACAATATCTCCTTGATTGTGTCGAGGACGATGAAAACGTTTTGAAGACTTTGTGTAGGCTCCTAAACAGGTATCACCAAGATTTTGGCAAATATTCAATGCAGATTCTCCGCTCAACTTTTTCTCTCATGATCAATGCGACAATCCCACGCTACACACCTTCCTTCCAAACACTGCAGTAAACAGCGGAATTGAGCTAGACAGTTAAAACCTAAGGAGCACGCACAACAGATTTCATGGCCAATCTGTGGCAAGCGGCTTCATCACGTTCTAGCCTTCGTTACTACAGCAACAGTCCGGATACTTATGATATATATATATATATATATATTATATAATATATATATATATAATATATATATAATATACACATACAGTATAAAATATCTCTCCCGTAAACATGCAAACGCATACGTACACATTGTAATTAAATATCAATAAAGATACATATGTGTGCTTGTGTGTGTGTGTATACATACTTACATATTCACATATTCATATGTTATATAGCTATGAACATAAACACGTATATTTGTTTATATATATATATATATATACATACACACATACACATACACACACTCACTTATGTGTGTATATATATATATATATATATATATTATATATATATACGTATATACACATTCATATATATATATACTTGCACACACATATAAATATGTCCAGCATTTAGTATCTTCTGCAATCCCAATTTAATATTATCGTTATCAAAGACGTCTTTTGAGGATATGTATCAATAACATAAACTAAAAATATATAATAATGATGATAACAACAATAACAACAACGACAACAACAACAACAACAAAAACAACAACAACAGCAATAATAATAATAATAATAATAATAATAATAGTAACAATAATAATAACAACAACAACAACAACAACAATAACAATAATAATAAAAATAATAATATAATAATAATAATAATATAATAATAATAATAATAATAATTACAATAACAACAACAATAATAATAATAAAAATAATAGTTCTTCCTGGTCAAAAACACTGGCCTATTCTGTAGTGCCTCTTATCTTTGAAAAGATGGAAGACGTTGAAGAGGACATAAGTTCTTTTCCGCTCTATATCTCTCTCACTTTCGGTCGTCTTAAAATTTTATTTTTATTTTACTTAATTGATAGTTTCCATCTTTTATTTTGTTGTCTCTGTCTCTATCTATCTATCTATCTATCTATCTATCTATCTGTCTGTCTGTCTGTCTGTCTGTCTATCTATCTATCTATCTATCTATCTATCTATCCATCTATCTATCTATCTATCTATCTATCTATCTATCTATCTATCTATCTATCTATCTGTCTGTCTGTCTGTCTATCTATCTATCTATCTATTTTTGTTGTCTCTGTTTCTGTCTCTGCCTCGCTCTCTCTGTCTATCTCTATCTATCTATCTATCTATCTATCTATCTATTATCTATCTATATATATATATATATATATATAGATAATATATATATATATATATATATATATTATATATATATATATATATCCCTTTCTCCCTCTTTACGGTTTATTTATATCATTATCTCCTTTCTTCTGGTATAAGTTTATTTTTTCTTAACATTCATTTCCTAAATTTTGTTTTGACTTGTGTTTTTTTCCTATCATTCTTGTTTTTATTGATATGTATAGGCTTTCTAACCGCAATTCGTAAAATTAAAATAAGCTCTCTCTCTCTCTTTTACTCTTTTACTCTATACTTGTTCCAGTCATTTGACTGTGGCCATGCTGGAGCACTGCCTTTAGTCGAGCAAATCGACCCCAGGACTTATTCTTTGTAAGCCTAGTACTTATTCTATCGGTCTCTTTTGCCGAACCGCTAGGTTATGGGGACGCAAACATACCAGCATCGGTTGTCAAGCGATGTTGGGGGGACAAACACAGACACACAAACATATATATATACATACATATATACGACGGGCTTCTTTCAGTTTCCGTCTAACAAATCCACTCACAAGGCTTTGGTCGGCCCGAGGCTATAGTAGAAGATACTTGCCCAAGGTGCCACGCAGTAGGACTGAACCCGCAACCATGTGGTTCATAAGCAAGCTACTTACCACACAGCCACCTCTTAAAATAGAGCTGAAAAAAATTTAAGAGAAATGTAGTTAAAAAGTTGTCTTTTTATTGATTGACAGTTTAACGAAAGGCCATGCTGGTTGACTATGAGATGTCTATAAAATCCGGTGCAGTTACGTGAGACAACAGACTCTATTCATATAAGGGAAGTAAAAGTATTTTATCAGGCCGGGCAAGAGAAATTCTACTCGCAAAATAAAGTGGGGAGGTCTAGGTGGTTTTCCAAGCGTGGATGGTTCTTTGTGGTTCCTCTTGTAGCAAATACATTGGACATCTTGTTCGGTCTCAACTAGTTCTGCAGATTGAAGATCATTCAGTTGGAACCAAAGTGAAATTTACTTCCGTAACCTTCCTCCGCGTACTCGAGTATTTCAGCATATATATATATATATATAAATATATTTGTATGTATATATGTATATGTATATGTGTATATATATATATATATAATATATATTCATATATATACTTATATAATATATATATATATATATATATATATATATATATATATATATATATACATATATATATATATATATATATAATATATATATATATATATATATATTTATAGATAATATATACATATATATATGTATATATATAATATATATATATATACATATATATATACATATATATACATATACATGTATACTTATATGTACATATATACACTAATATGTGTGTGTGTGTGTGTGCGTGTGTGTGTGTATACGGTGAAATCGCATAGCCTAGTGGTGATTAGACGAGTCGCACTCACGATCGTGGTTTCGATTCCCAGACTGGGTGCTCGTTGTGCTCTTGAGAAAACCAATTCATTTGACGTTACTCCAGTCCGCTCAGCTGTAAATAGGTAACTCTGCGACGAACTAGCCCTCCGATCAGTGACAATGTTCACCGGCTCACCTACACAGCGGGAAGGCATCATTCAAGGACTAAACCAATGCATTGTAACCAGCGATGTATAAAAACGTCCGATAGTCTTGTCGAGCACGTGTTTATAGATATAGATATAGATATATAAACAGAGATAGGGAGATATAGAGAAAGATGCCAGGTTGAGTCAAAAGTTACTACGGTTTTGTATTGATGCTCTGTGGCAACTGATCATCAATTGTATAATTAATTTGTGTTGTACAATTAATTTGATACAACTTATCGTCCAATCGTTGCTAAGTTGTTAAACTTTTTCCATATATTACATATGAACATTACATTTTTATTCTTTATTTAACAGCTTTGATAATGAGTGAAGAAAAATTGAATTTAGAACCATTTACACAACATGTAGAAAAACGATTGAGTACAAGAGCAGGAGCGAAATAAATTTATGTGAAATGCCTTGCTTGAAATTGTTAAACAAGAGCCAAGCACAAGCACTCGTTCATTAGCAGCAGGGCTTTGTCCTTCATAAAGCACCATCAGTCGACACCTCCATAAACTCGGCATTGTGAAGCTCCTCATGGAATTACCAATGACCAAGCGCACCGATCTGTGAATATTTGCAAGAAACCGCTTGCAAATCCTCTAGATGGATCTAATTTCGTAATCCTGGTAAGTGAAGTCAATGGTTGGTTCTGACCAAGCATCAGAACTTCTTGTGAAACAATAGTGGTTTGAAGGTGCGGCGAGCTGGCAGAAACGTTAGCACGCCGGGCGAAATACTTAGCGGTATTTCGTCTGCCGCTACGTTCTGAGTTCAAATTTCGCCGAGGTCGACTTTGCCTTTCATCTTTTCGGGTTCGATTAAATAAGTACCAGTTACGCACTAGAGTCGATATAATCGACTTAATCCGTTTGCCTGTCCTTGTTTGTGCTCTCTGTGTTTACCCCTTGTGGGTAGTAAAGAAATAGGTTTGAAGGTGGTGTTGTATTTCGAGGGTGTGTTGGGCGTTGAACTTGTACCAGCTGGCCGTGCTGTGAATGCTAACCTTTATGTCCAAAAAAATTCAGTGAGTATATGATACTTTGAAAGCTAGCAACCCGAAGTTAGTCAATCGAAGAAGCGCACTCCTAAAGCATGACAGTGCCATAGTACACATTACCAACGTGAAAAAACGCAAACTTGAGGAACTTGGGGATGGGCCGGAAGTGTTATCTCACCCTACCTACAGTTCAAGTTTTGCACCATCAGATTATAACATCAGATTTCCAAGCCATGACACATTTCCTGCGCCGTCAGAGGTACAACAATAAGGATTAGTTTGCAAACGTGTCCAAATAGTATTTTGCCTTAAAATCAATCAAATGTAATAAGCATGGAATTTGGCTTCAGATAAAACGATGACAACACACAGTAGATACATATTGGAATATATATTGATGAATAAACACTTTTCGCATATAATTTCTTCAAGCTATAGATTAAAACTAGAAATACTTGAAATACGCAAAACTGTTGACACAAAAGAACCTGGTACACACACACACACACATATATATACATACACACATATACATATATACACACATATACATACATACATATATGCATGCATGCATGCATACATACATAGACAGGCAGTCAAGCAGATAAGTTTCTTTATTGGCCACACAGGGCTGCACACAAGCAGATAGATAGATAGATAGATAGATAGATAGATAGATAGATGGATAGATAGATAGATAGATAGATAGATAGATAGATAGATAGATAGATAGATAGATAGATAGGTGCAGACATAGCTGTGTGCGAACAAGCTTGTTTCTCAACCACATGCTTCCGGATGCTCAGTCCCACAGCGTAGGATCTTGGACAGGTGTCTTCTACCATAACCTCGAGCCGAATAAAGTCTTGTGAGTCGATTTGGTAGACGAAACGGAAAAAATCCCGTCATATATATATATATATATATATTCAAATTACAGTGAGCGTAAACAAACAAACAAAGTTTGCTTTAGAACCGTTGAGACGTCTTAGAAAGTTAAAGAAGTCATTTTAAATTCTCAAACGCAGGATAATGCTAATAATATAGCCTAAACAGGATAAGCTACCCCTAGTTTGCAGAAAAAAGTGTTGGCGGCCGGTTATGAGACTCGAACTCGCACCTCCATGATTACGCGTCGCGGTGCTCTAAACCTTTAAGCTAAACTACCCACACCACATAGCGTAATTTGAATTTATCGTATGATAACGTCTCATAAAGAGAGATTTTTATATATCTTAAATTTGCAGAAGAATATTAAAACGGCAAGCTGGTAGAATCATCACTAAGTCGGACATTATACTTAAGGACATTTCTTCCGGCGTTTTAGGTTCTTATTTCAAATTCCACGAATGTCCACTTAACTCTTCACACTTTTGCTGTCGACAGAATAAGTACCGGTTGAATGTAAATTGACTCTCCTTATATTGACTCCATTTATATCGATAGCCTTGTGTCAAATTTGAAACTAATATATGTATGCATATACATTTTCTTCTACCCTAGACACAAGGCCCGAAAACTTTGGGGAGAGGGGGCAGTCGATTATATTGACCCCAATGCGTAACTGGTACTTACTTAATCGAGCCCGAAAGGATGAGAGGCGAAGTTGACCATGGCGGAATTTGAACTCAGAACGTAGCGGCAGACGAACTGCCGCTAAGCACACACACACGGTTTTCTATATTTTCGTTGTTAATCTACGTATTCGATATGTTTGGAGGCCGATGTAATCGATTTCCTCCTACCCTCAAAATCTGTTGGCTTTCTGCCAAAATTTGAGACCACAACTGGCAGAATCGTTAGCACGCCGGGCAAAATGCTTAGCGGCATTTTGTCAGTCTTTGCGATCTTTGTTCACATCTCTCCGAGGTCGACTTTGTCTTTCATCCTTTCTGGAGTCGATAAAATAAAGTACCAGTTGAACACTGGGGTTGATGTAATAGATTCTCTCTTCCCTAACCCCAACAACATTTCAGGCCTTGTGCCTAAATACTGTCGCATTTTGCTTTGTGTTCGGCCCTTGTGGCCAATAACGGAAAGGTAGTAATAGTAGTAGTAGTAGTAGTAGTAGTAGTAGTAGTAGTAGTAGTAGTATCATTGTCGGTGGCGGCGTCGTCTTCATCATCATCATCATCATCATCACCATCATTTATTTGTTTATTTTCGCATCTGGGTGTCTATCAATCTCAGTAGATTGCCACTTATGAAAGCTCAGTAGCTGTTGAAAGCTATAGATGGTGATGAGGTCGCTGCTACCGCTGTCATGGATGATGATGATGATAATGATGATGATGATGATGATGATGATGATGATGATGAAAAAGTTGAGAAGGAAATAAATAATGTAGGAGAAGCAGAGCAACAACAGTAACAACAATCACAAATTGTACATACAAAGAGTAGGTACATTGTTGTTACCGAATCGTTGATAGCAAACTAGTCACGCGACATGTGGCCAATTAAAGGGGTTATCCTTAAGAGTTGAAATATCTCGGCGCATCTTTGAATTTATGCCTTCACACATTAGCTACTAATCTCTCTATAGGTCTCCATCCTGAGACCTTTTCATCTACCACCACCACCCCCACACACACACACCCACACACACTTTTATGGAATGTCCATCTAATAAATCTAGAATTTGTATTCACAATTGTCTTGGCATAGGTTTTTCAGTAGATATTATCCATTTCCTCCTACCCTTACTTATTCTACCGTTCCTTCATCATCCCTTTCTTTTCTTTTTCTACATCCTCTCATCTTCCTACTTAACCATATCATCATCATCATCGTCCTCGTCATCACTATCTTCATCATCATCATCATCATCATCATCATCACCATCATCGTCTTCCTCTTCTTTGTATTTTATTATTATTATTATCATTATTATTATTATTATTATTATTATTATTATTATTATTATTATATTATTATTATTATAGTTGTTATTATTTGATGCCACCTTCATGCTTATGACAAGTCTCTATAAAAGAAGCTTTATTCAATAATAGTTTAATTCATAAGATAACATCCTCAAACTTGATATTATATATCTAAGTTTTATTTATATTTTCCTAAGAACGAAAATTAATGAGAATTTTAAAAACCCGCTACTTTCTATATATTCTTAAAGGTCTTTTTTTTTTAATTATTATTATTATTTTTTTTTTTGGTAAATATCTATTTTGCAGACTGTTTTCTCATTTTGTATACAAGACTGGATTTATGAAGTGTTATTAAGTTTAAACGTAACAGGTGGTAGAGGTGTGTGTAATAAAATTCATTTTGATTTTAATTATTTATATTTTCGCTATGATATTTCAAAATACTTCAGAGATAGCGTTTCATCTATCTATTCATTGTATTTTTCTACGCCATCTAACGTATAATCTCGATTATTTACTAAATACCATCGTTACTACATTGCCTCGTTGATGAGACCCGAAAAACCCACTTCTTATCCGCAGTTGTCTCTTGTACATACAATAAAATACAGAAATTATTGATCACCAACAAATGCTGATTTTTCTCCTCATTGCATATACATCTGGCTAGATACTTTTGTGCTGGACCAGAAGACAAAAATATGCTCTGACCTCTAATATAGTAAGTAAAATAGAGGAGAAAGATAATATTTATTGACCATTGATAAAGGGTTTGCGAATCCAGTACCTAGATATACGTTCAGTTTCGTACCTATTATTATTAGAGCAACTGGATATGTAGCAATCCAGCTGGAGAAAAGTGTGGTTGAACTTGGGTTCTTGGGGAGCGAATGTATCTCCGTAATTGATGCACTAAAAATTATCAAGAAATCTTGGACAATAAAAAGGTGAAAGACCTTAAAGTTTTAAAGAATAATGAATAAAACAACATGATTTCCTTCTCAATATTGCTATCAAGCTGGTAGCCAGTTAGTCAAGATTAACTCTAAATTAAAAATAGAAAAAGAAAACATACACATATACATAAAAATATAAATACATACATATTTACATTATGCATACACATACATATCTATTATATATAATCCGTTCTGTCTGTGCGTGTCTCTTCTAGGATCTCGGGCTTCTTCCACCCGATTGCGCTCAAATTTGATGTGTAGAAACTGACGATATCATGGCGTGTACAAGTCTTGAAAAATTACAAAAATCGATTCCAGGTGAGAATGCAATCGATAAAGCCGTGGGAGCGTGCATTTATATGCCCAAGTACATCAGTAGAAATCCGTCTTTTGCTGGTGTCTCAAATTTAGGCTAAATCAGTGTTTCTCAAAGGGGAGGCCTATGGGACGGTCGGATAAGTTGTTTTGAGAAAATTTGGTTTAAATGTTTGACAACTCAGCACCGTCCATTGGACGGGGGCGTTTTGCTCGTGTGCATATTATATATATATATATATATTATATATATATATAGAGAGAGAGAGAGAGAGAGAGAGAGAGAAATAGATAGATAGATAGATAGATAGATAGATAGATAGATAGATAGATAGATAGATAGATAGATAGATAGATTGATAGATAGATATTCGTACATTTACATGCATACATACGCATGTAAAACAAAACAAGCACACATGCTCATACACTGAGAATATTTGTATATATTGCACCTATACACCCATACATGCGCAACAGCTTACCTGAAGGATCCTTGGGTCAAGATTAGAAACCGGTTTATTTCTCTATAGGCAAGAAATCTAGAAATAAAATTATATAATGCAAACATACGCCCGAGGGTGGACTTAGAAGTTCATAGGCTGACTGTGAAGGCGTGACGCTACAGGTGGGAAATCTTGCATACATTAATTTCAACTCCCGTTATTAATAATTGCATTGTTTCTTTCCAGGTAAACTGACATCCGACTCTTCAAAGAAAACTTCAATAGTAATTAGTAGCGATTTTGTAGAAAATCGACAAAATTTGGCATCGTGGTGTTGTCAAGTACCTGCAGAAAAATAATTTAGCTCCCAACGTCATTTATGCTGACATGATTGGTGCAGCAGATGACGCTCCAGCTTTATCAGTAGCACAAAAGTGAGCAGCTGAATTTAGATGAAAGGAGTTTCTTGAAGATGATCCAAAGTCTGGACGTCTTACAATTGCCTCCACCGAGGAAAACATTGATCGTGTTCGCTACATGCCGATGGACGACAGGTGACTGATTATAAATCAAATAGCCAAAAGTTATTAGCATATCCCATGAGGGAGTTGAGAATATTCTATACAATGAACTTCGCAAAATGCCAGCAATAACCCGTGCATGAGGTTATTGCACAAGCAGTCGGCTTCACCCGGGTTCGCGTTCGTAGCTTGCACGCTGGCCGCAAGACACTCATACTGGGATCGAATAGAAGACTGTCGCCTCGCCAGCTATTGCACAACCAAAAATTATAGGTCTAATAACGCTTGCACAGCCCCTCACAGACCCATCAGCATCCTCCACATATTATCAAGAGATAAACCAAGACGAGATATCCAGTGCCAGTATGTATCGCAAGTTCAGAAGTGTGGGGTCACCATGCGTAAGCAAAATTTCCTCCAAAATATTCAGAACCGGGCAAAATGCTTAGTGGCATTTCGGTCATCCTTACGTTCTGAGTTCAAATCCCACCGAGGTCGACTTTGCTTTTTATCCTTTCGGGGTCGATGAAGTCGATGGAATAAGTACCAGTTACCCCCAATATTTCAGGCCTTGTGCCTAAGGTAGAAAGGATTATTAATTCTAAAGTAGCGAGCTGGCAGAATAGTTAGCGTGCCGACTAAGATGCTTCGCGATATTTCGTTCGTAGACTTTACCTTTCATTTTGTAGGGGTCGATGAAAAAAGTACAGTTGGACACTGGGTTCGATGTAATCGACTATTCTTAGTTAAAAATCTACTATGGTCGAATTCGCCTTTTATCCTTTCGACTACTTTCTCCCCCGAAATTTCGGACTTTGTGTCTATTGTAGAAAAGGTTGTTATTAACTTTTTTGTGTTGTTGCTCAACGAGGAGTGGGCTTTACTGACCATTGCTATCGTGCTGAACATTATAATATATCAGTTATATTTTAGAGACTTTTCACATCCTACAGAAAAAATAAACCACTCAACAACATTGATTTCATTGGCAGAGAAACATGACAAATAAGTAAGGACCTGCCAAAAGCAAAGGTTTCTGGCGCGGCGTGGTGAAACGCATCTTCCTTGCAACCGCAAAAGAATGTACTTAACTTTTAATTTGCTGTATCATTCCATGAAATTATTTCAATTATAACATTACCACAACTAAGGATATTTCACATTTGACAACATTACATTAGAAATATTGGCTCTGATTTTCAGGAACGGAAAATATTTCATGTGTGAAGCATCCGTGATCATTATATAGGTGCAATCTTGCACACGTTAATGTATTTTCCTTATGTGAACAGTATACAAAGATATCTGACAGATTGGCAAGCCCTCACACAGCAACACAAAACAAGTATTTATCACCTAGGACTTCTATCACTGATTGCTCATCTCAACTCGTTCATCGTATAACTTCCTCCCCGTAAATTCACTTCTTTTTATAACCACTCCTTCTATCACTTGAACTACGATTCATCTCCTAGATACCATATTTACCGATCCTTGTTGCTCTGTTCTTGTTTAGGATTGCCGAAAAAAGCTGTACCTCTCATTATTTGAAGGAAAAAATGCGGAAAAGAAGTAGCATCTTTTTTATAACTATCAAATAAATTTGGTGACTACACACCCTTGCATCTGTCTTTTAATTTCTTTACATCCAGTTTTTTATCTCTTACAAATATCGAGTGATGAGTTCCATAACATGAATTAAATTTACAATGGTTAACTAATTTTTTTCTCTGTTTCATTTCCTTCAAAAATTATATTCATGCATGCCATGAATGTCGTAAAAGTTTTATAAAAATATTATTTTCTATAAATCAAAGGGCTAATTCTAATATAGAAAACAAAAATGAATAGCAACAATTCTAGCTAGAAATTTAACTTTTAATTTTGCAGTAACGAAATCATTTGTATCTTCCCGAGTTACCCAAATAACGTTTAATAAACACACCATGTACATATAAACTCACTCTCACGAATACACACACACACACACACACACACACACACATATATATATATATATATATATATACATGCATATATATATACATACATGTATATATATATCTGCATGCATACATATATACATACATGTATATATATATATATATATATATATATATATAAAGTTAATCCAAACATGAAAACACAACAACGCGAGGACGTGGAAAAAGTATAGTATTATTGGACGCTCAGGAAAGAAGGAAAGAAGGAGGGTTTAACGTTTCGAGCGGAGCTCTTCGTCAGAAACATAAGAAAAGGAAAGATCCAAAGAAGGGAAGACGGGGAGAAAAATCGCCATCGGTACACACGCGGTCACAATGCATACATATATACATACATGTGTATATATACACACATACACATATGTTTATATATATATATAGATATATATATATATATATATATATATATATATATATATATATATATATATATATGTGTGTGTGTGTGTGAATATGTGTATATATATTTGTGTGTGTATATATATATATATATATATATATTTGAGTGTATGTATAGACATATATGAGTGTATGTGCGTGAAGATATATATGCATGTATGTATGTCAGAAAGGGGTTGTGTGAGTGCATTTCCTTCCCTTATAATACAATCCGCAATTGTTTGTAGAGAACCTGCTTGTTAGTAACATTCTAGCTAACAAAGGGCTCTCACTCGCTAGAATATTTCTACGGATGATAAATCGGCGGTAATTTTTCGTTAAGCGGGCAGGCCATTCAGAAAGTGCCACGAGCTGCATGCAGGTCTCAGGTTGATTTATTACTGTTTTAGGCGTCTAATAATTGAAATGTACTAAAATACGAAATTCACGAATAGTAGACGTAATAATTTTAGAGAGAATGATCTAGTGGATTACATCGAAACTAGTATTCAACTGACATTTATTTTATCGCACCTCAGAAGGATATAAGACAAATTAGACCTCAGTAGAATTAAAATTCAGAATGTATACCGCCGGAAGAAATGACACTAAGCATTTCTTCCGTCGTTCTAATGATTCTGCTACTACAACACTTTAATGATAATGGAGATAATAGTACAAAGCAATAAATATGAGATATAAATTTGAAATACATAAGAATAAAGTCAAACGTTACGAAAGAATGTTCCCATTTCGTAAAAAATATTGTAAAGTTTATGTTGAGTAGGAGTCCAAGTTTCACCTAAAAGCTTAAATAATCGTTACGCGAAACTTGAATTCCCAGTCAACGCAACTTTTACAATGAATTTTAATTTCTATTCAGCATTGAGTAACTTCATGACTAAGTGTTCCCTTGTTGTTCTTAAATAAACTTTAAAGTAATAATTCTAAGTTAATATGCATGTGTGTATGAATATATGTGCGTGCATATATACATACATACACACATACACACACACACACATATATATATATATATATATATATACTTTCGGCCCACTAGAAGAAGCAGCCAGGACTCAAACCGTTAAGTAGTAGTAATTCAGTAATTTTTAAATTTTCATTTGATTTCTGAATTACTACTACTTAGCGGTTTGAGTCCTGGCTGCTTCTTCTAGTGGGCCGAATGGCCTATTAAGGCCATTCCTTAATTGTTGTTGAATTTATATATATAGTCTTTGACTATTTTCTCTTTCCCACTAGACCGCTGGTAACGATAAATTTCTATTGAATTTTTTGCTACCCTAAATTGATTAAATATATATATATATATATATATACTAATACATTTGTTTGTTTGTACTCCACTTGCCTTCGTCTTTTGTTTATTTTCGTAAACCTTCCCGTTATATGTATATATATATATATATATATATATATATATATGAAGACAGAAAATGGAGAAATATCGATGAACTACAAGTGACTTACATCAATTATTATTTATTAATTCAAAACAAATAGACTGCATCCCATCTAACAGCTGTTTCTGCTTCCAATGTTATATGGTATTGCCATTGATATGCTAAAATGTTTATCATATTTGGTAATAAAACTGATCTGAAATATGGAGCTTTCGGAGAGTGAAGAATAAAGAAGGGCAGAGAGAAGAAAAAGGTTAAAAGCTGAAGCTGGTTGTAATCATAAAATTTTGCTTGCGTATCACTTTGGGACGTTAAGCAAATAACTAATATACATGTATATATATATATATATATATATATGTGTGTGTGTGTGTGTGTGTGTGTGTATACGTATATGTATGTGTATATATATATATATATTTATTGCATGTCCTTTGGCAAAAGCTGAACACTGATGCGTCGTATTCGATTTGAGAGTCGATCATACACACACACACACACACACATATGATGTTCTCTCCCGTCGAAGACGATGCGTCAGTGTTTAGCCTTTCCTTTGCCGAACGACCTGCAAAATTACTTTGTACATAGAGATAAATTTACATGCAGCGCATTACCTCACTCCTTCCAACAAATCGACGCTGCCTGAACAGGTTCACAGTTTGCCTCTCGGCAGGTGTCGATATTATTATAGAGCAACATGTGATGAAGGGTTTTGCTCAAGAACACACTGCACCACCCAGTCTTGGAGTTGAAATCATGATCTCTCGATCTTCATTCTAACACCTTACTAGACCATGCGTCGTGTATGTGTGTGTGTGTGTGTGTATACATTCTTTTATACTTTTATTTGTTTCAGTTATTTGGCTGCAGCCATGCTGGAGCACCGCCTTTAGTCGAACAAATCGACCCCAGGACTTATTCTTTGTAAGCTTAGTACTTATCGTATCGGTCACTTTTGCCGAACTGCTAAGTTACGGGGACGTAAATCCACCAACATCGGTTGTCAAGTGATGGTGAGGAGACATGCACAGCTACACAATCATATACATATATATACGACGGGCTTCTTTCAGTTTCTGTCTACGCCTATATATATATATATATATATATATGTATGTATATATATACAGATGTGTGTTAAGAAGCTTGCTTCACAACACATGGTTCCATGTCCGTACATCTTCGGTGAGATCGTCCAAGTGAATATAATTTACAGAACTGTATACTTGAACGTCCGCACAAAGTCGGATTTCTAAACAGTTCTACACATTTACACTCGTGGTTACTATTCAAATGTCCTCGTATACGTTCTCTCACCAGCAAGGGCCACTGCAGTAAATCATTTTCTGCAGTATCATTTTTGTCCGGTAATTTAGCGCGCCAAAACGAGAACATTTGAATAGTAACCACGAGTGTAATGGGTAGAACTGTTTACAGATCCGACTTATTACGCACATGCTTTTCGCATCAATACACACATTTTTGTGATGGGCTTATAATGACGACCTATCTTGTCAGCCTAAATATCTTTACCATATTATATAAATTCTCTAGTGACAGATAATAACTCATGTTCAAAACTCGCGGGAATTTGCTATTCCCAAGAAGCATGTTTATAAAAGTTCTTATTTATCTATATATACTTCTAGGTTAATCTTCTTTATAACATATTTAAGATTCTTCCGTAACGGCATCCTGTTCAATTTAATTGAATCGTTTCAGACCTCATGTTGCTTGTTGTGTGTGTGTGTGTGTGTGTGTGTGTGTGTGTGTGTGTGTGTGTGTGTGTGTGGTGTGTGTGTCTGTGTCTGTGCGCGCGTGTGTGTTTGTGTGTGGTGAGGTAGGTGTTCTCATACATATAGCAGTAATCCAGCTTTGCAACAGTACTTTCCAAGAAACCTTCTGAAAGAGGATATGTGGTGAGCGATCAGAAACAGTACCATATAGACAAGAATCAAATATTTTCTACATATGTATATTTCAGGTGTTTATTTCTTTTGTATATACTTATCATAAATTGTTGCTCTAAATACTCATTTCAAATTTTTGGGGGCACAAAACAAGTAAGTTCTGGGGGAGAGTAAGTTGATTACATGGACCACAGTGCTCAACTGACACTCTTTTTATCGACCCCAAAGGGATGAAAGACAAAGTTGAACTCGGCGGAATTTGAACTCAGAATATCAGAACGGACGAAATAGCCGAAGCATTTTCCCGGCATGCTACCGATTCTGGCAGCTTGCCTCCTTGTTGCTTTAAACATTATTGCTTATTTCGTTATTTATTTACTGTTTTCACTTTTGACAGATATTGCACATGTTTCAGAGGTGCCTATATTTTCAAACACGCGAAAATGTATTGCACTCCATAAGTATGTCTCAATTTTTGATACAAACATATATACATACATACATACATACATACATAATATATATAAGTACATGGTAAGTAGCTTGTTTGCCAACCACATGGTTCCACGTTCAGTCCCACTGCGTGGCATCTTAGGCAAGTGTCTTCTACTATAACCTCAGGCCGACCAAAGCCTTGTGAGTGGATTTGGTAAACAGAAACTCAAAGAAGCCCGTCATATATATATATATATATATATATATATATATATATATGTATATATGTACGCATGTATGTATGTATGTATGCATGTATTTATGTATGTATGTATGTAGGTAGGTAAGTAGGTAGGTAGGTATGTGCGTGTATATGTTTGTGTGTCTGTGTTTTGTTCCCCACCACCAATATCACTTGACACATAACGCTGGTGTGTTTACATCCACGTAACCTAGCGGTTCAGCAAAAGAGACCGATAGAATAAGTACTAGGCTTACAAAGAATAAGTCCTGGGGTTGATTTGCTCGACTAAAAGCGTTGCTCCAGCATGGCCGCAATCTTATGACTGAAACAAGTAAAAGTATAAAAGGATAAAAGAATATATGTTTATATATATATGTGTGTGTATATGTGTTATATATATATATACATATATATATGTGTGTGTATATGTGTATATATATATATAATATATATATATATATATATATATATATATATGTATATATGTATGTATATGTATATATATATTATATATATATATATATATATATGACGGGCTTCTGTCAGTTTCCGTCAATCAAATCCACTCACAAGGCTTTGATCGGCTTGAGGCTATAGTAGTAGACACTTACCTAAGGTACCACACAGTGGGACTGAACCTGAAACCATAAGTATATATATATAAATATATTATATATATATATATAATATATATATATATATATATAATATATATATATATATCTATATATATATATATATATATATATATATATAGATATATATAGTTCGTCAACTGTTCTGATTTTCTGTTGGTAAAGTTTATAATTTAAGTATCCTCATGAAAAGAAAGACAGTGGCGCGAAGTCCGGTGAAAGTGGTGATTATTCCACTGCATCCTTTCGTCCTATCCACTTGTTTGGCAACATCTCCTCATGTAGGCACTTACATTACTACACGATTGTGTGAATGTATCCTATCTTGACGGAAATAAATCTCAGCATGTTCAAAATCCTCTTGAATGCTTGGCATGACAGATTATCGCAGTTTGTTCAAGTATAAGTGACCAGTTGCCGTACGGTTAAACAAAAAGCAATACTCCAGCTAATCTTTTTAATTGACGGCACCATACTGTAACTCCTGGTAAATGAACATGACGTTACTCCGTAATATACAAGATCTCAGATCCCCTGTGAAAGGGTAAATGTGGTGGTTAATTGAGCTATTTAATTTAAATGCATCCTCACCACTTCAAACAATCTTTGTTGAAAGGAGTGATTCTTCTACACATCTTGCCAAGTTCCACTTGTAAAACTTCACTTTCTGGTCTGAGTGCAGAGACTTTTCTTGGAATGCACTTTTCCAATGTCAGTGCTTCGAAAATGCGCTGAAGTTTGATTTTGAAATTCTTGCTTCACAATTCGTTTATCGCTCACATTGTTTTCAAATCTGACAATAGGCTCTTATGTCCTTCTTGTTTTGTTGGGATCATAGATGTCCGCGAATTTTCAGAACGATTTTTGTGGACATTCTAAACAGTTCTGCCATCTTCAAACTTATCTCTAATCTGAGGGATAGCAAGTCACGTGGGTAGATCAGTTTGGAACTTCCGCGACTAAACTGTCTCTTCACTTTAACTTTCAAACTTCCAGTAGCAGTTGAGGATAAATTTTGTATGTCCAAAGCTTAGCCTGACTCGACCCATTGTTCCTAACGGGATAAAAAAATGTTAATTTAGTGAGTTATCAGCTGTTAAAATATGTATACATATTTGGGGAGACACTATATATATATATATATATCCAATATAGGCGCAGGAGTGGCTGTGTGGTAAGTAGCTTGCTTACCAACCACATGGTTCCGGGTTCAGTCCCACTGCGTGGCATCTTGGGTAAGTGTCTTCTACTATAGCCTCGGGCCGACCAAACCGTTGTGAGTGGATTTGGTAGACGGAAACTGAAAGAAGCCCGTCGTATATATGTATATATATATATGTGTGTGTATGTATGTTTATGTGTCTGTGTTTGTCCCCCTAGCATTGCTTGACAACCGATGCTTGTGTGTTTACATCCCCGTCACTTAGCGGTTCGGCAAAACAGACCGATAGAATAAGTACTGGGCTTACAAAGAATAAGTCCCGGGGGTCGATTTGCTCGACTAAAGGCGGTGCTCCAGCATGGCCGCAGTCGAATGACTGAAACAAGTAAAAGAGTAAAGAGTAATATACATTTCTACCAATCAAACTACTTACATTCAAAATTTAAAATTTCTCTATTAGAAATGTTCATGATAGTGTGGAGAAACCCTTATGCTTTTCCCACCACTTCAAGTGATTAAAATATGGTGCGAAAAGGGTTAATGTCGTTATCCCAATTTCTTTGTAATTTCTTCCCAGTAACTTGATACTTCCATCAACTAAGAACTGAGATTCTGTCTCTTACTTTGTAGTTATTTTCATTAATATCGTCGTGTTTGTTATTGTTATTAGACAGTTTCTTTTGATTTCACAGATATCAACTTTATGTGTGGTGTTGAGTTGATGGCGTAATAGAAGGGGATTGGTTCCCTATTTCTCTATATTTATTGTTTCCCTTCTTTTTTTGGCATTTTATCCCCCTTTTTTCTGTTTAGTCTATCTATCTATCTATCTATCTATCTATATATATATATATATATATATATATATATATATATATATATATATATATATATATATATATATATATATATATCTGTCTGTCTGTCTGTCTGTCTATCTATCTATCTATCTATCCATCTATCTCTCTATCTATCTATCTTTATCGTTGTCTCCGCAGTATTGTAGCTGCTTTGCTTTACACCAGGTCAACCCAGATTCAGTTGACCTACGATCAAATGCGACTCAGTCATGATCGTCCCGCTGGTCATTTGAACATTGCATATTTCAGACACTACAACCTATTTTGAGGTATCAGTTCCCAATTTTATAGGGATTTAAAGTGAGTTTCGACTGTTATTTCTATTAGTAGACAAGGCTCCCTCCTTGTCTACATTTGGGTGCATTATCATTTGGGAGTGGTTATGCTTAGTTACTATCAATATATCTTGTGTTTCTCTATATTCCTATGTCTTTATCAATCTTTCTTTTGATATGTCTTTCTTCTCCATCTTTCATATACTTTTGGTTGTGTTTGCACTTTCTTAGTAAAACATCGTGAGATGTGGTTTGTAAACACATTATTAATGTCATCACCATAATCTGTTCGGTTTGGATAAATATATTTGGTTTGAGTGTGTGTGTGAAGGAGTATATGTGTGTGAGAGAGAGAGTGTGTTACTGCGTCATCCTTATCCACATCTTCATCATCATCATTATCATATGTTCATACTTTTATATAAAAAAGTACATTTACTAGCACACACGTACCCCACTCCCACACAAGCATAAGCATATTAAGATATATGTATATATGTATATGTATATATGTATATATATATATATATATATATATACACACATACATACATACATACATACGTACATACACACATACATACTTGTTTATACATATCCATGCATATATAGATGTATATATGTAAATAAATACACACGCAGAATATATGATCGACATATTACACTCGCATACATGCGTGAATACATACATATGTACGTAGATACATACATACATGCATACATACATACATACATACATACATACATACATACATACATACATACATACATACACACATACATACAAACATACATACATACACACAAACGTACATACATGCATAGTCGTACTTTTGATGAGTGTGAGAAATGGTAGGTCAAAATTTGTTGCAGTTTTGAATTACTTAAACTATCAAATCCCAAGAGAGCCTAAATAAACCAAACAAAAGCGAAATATACAAAATTACTAAAACATTACAAAGCACATACGCACGCACACACACACACACACACACACACAATCACACGTACACGCACACAGACACACACACACAGATATATATGTGTGTGTACATACATACATACATACATACATACATACATTACATACATACATACACTGAGATGTATGTCTCCAGAACTGCTGTCAAAATCCAGAGTTGAACTACGGACAAGTTTGTGATATCACTTCCTTGATGTAGTTGTAGACAGTGTATTGTTGTTAGTCGTGTTCCTGTTGTTATTCTTGTTATTGTTGTTTCTCTTGTTGTGACTGTTGTTTTTGCTGCTTTTATTATTGTTGTTGTTATTGTTGTTGGAGGTGGTAGTGGTTGTTGTCGTAGCGGCGGTGGCAGTAGTCGTGATGTTATTCGTAATGATAGCTTGTCATTGTGATGGTAGTGGTTGCATTGTTGACAGCGATATGTAAGATTATATTAATATATCCTTGACTATTGTAGGCGAGGATCTGGCAGACTCGTTAGGACGCCAGGCAAAATGCTTAGCAACATATCGTCCGTCTTTATGTTCTGGGTTCAAATTCCGCCGAGGTCTACTTAGTCTTTCATCTCTTCGGAGTCGGTAAAATAAGTGCCAGTTGACCACTGGGGTCAATGTAAATCGACTTGGACTTTCCTCCAAACTTGCTGAAACCAATAAATTCTAGCCCATTTTGACGATTATTTAAAATAAACTTGGCTGTCATTTCCGGCAGATTGAATGACCGCTTAGAAGCTACATTCGTTGACTCTTGTTAGCGTGTATAGCAGAGATGACCGTGTTGTCAAGGTGGACATATGTCCCTAGACACGATAGCATCTTCACAGTCATTGTCGTCATTGCTAAGCCACAAACCAACCTAGGTGCAGTAACATCGATCAAAAGTATTCCAGACATGATCAACCCGTTGGAAGATGAGAGGATTTACTTTGAGTTAGGGCTATCTTAGCAACATCATAAGCTTCCAGGCAAATCAATGCAATGTAACCAATAGTATCTATTTATTGATAACAAGCTACTCGATACATAAATGAGAACTGGACCCCTAGTCCTATGAGGATCCCAGAAAACTGCCCTGTGCACCCATTCCTTTAGTTCGTACAACATGCTCCTTTCAAAACTAATGACCTTGTTCGTAAATCAGCAACCATTACTATTTCTTATGTTGATGTTCTCAGTTCAAATGTCGACGAGCTCAATTCCTCCTTTTATCGTACCAGTCAAGAACTAGAAACAATGATATTCTTTAAAAATTCATGGCCGTCTGTTTAGATGGGATGCATGTAGGCACATATTAGGTTAGTGGTATACCGTAAATTCTCAAGTATAGTCCGCCCTTGAGTATAATACGCAGGGGATTTTTATAGGGCTCTATCTCTGAAAAACCTAAACCTTGTGTATAATACGCACCCCTTCTTTAACTTGAGTCAAGGAGGTCTATATAACGTGCTTGGTTTGTATAACTATATACGGTAACGTCCTTTATCATTATTGTTTATATATCATAATGCAAGCGTGTAGCTTTTTTGTGCATTTTGTTTGCAGAAAATAAAGAAATAACAGTAATAACATTTAATAAATGTTGCTTACTGCAAGTTATGGATGATTCTTTTATGACTTCATTGCTTTCATGCTTAACTTAAGGTATTTTCGCGCCCGACATCACAAAATGCGTCTGAATAAACGTTGCCGGACAGCAAATAGAGACTCGGACATTGCTTAGAAAATAATTTTCACCTCGTATTTAGTACGCACTAGGAATTTTGACCTTTAAATTTGGGGGAAAAAAATGCGGATTTATACTTGAGGATTTACGGTAGTCATATTATGTAAAGAAATTTCCCATGATTCCCCTTTTGTATTTCATGGAATGAAGATAAGCATGCAAACGTATGTGAGTAGGATAAATATGCACACTTAAAACAACAAAAAAAAACATACGTTCTGGTGTACTGAATTGACATGCCCACTCATTATATGAATACAAATTTTATCAGCTATATAACGTGCACTTTGAGTTATTCACATATTCGTAAATCCCTCGTACCATGTTAACTGAACAAAAGTGTTTTCTCACTTCGTTAGTAAAAAAAAACTTACCAGTAAGAATATTTTTAAAATATCGAAAAACGGCTTGTGGAGTTGTTTATCGCTGAAACTGAAATTATTTGCTACTAGTAAAGCAAACAAGAGCATTAATGTTTCGGCCATAATTCAATATTCCAGTATTTTCATATCCACACGCACGAAACTCAATGCTGATGCAGAAAAATTAGCAATCTATGAAGTGGATGCAATAAAAAGATATAATTTACGAATCATCAGTTTAACACTAGCAGGTTTACCCTCATTATTCTGAGATTTAGGTCTTACAACATCTTGAAGATAGCATGCAGTTTACGTTTATCGATACAAGTTTTACTAAAACACTGCTTCTTGTTTCATACTCTTGTTTAATGAGGCTGGGCTCATCCCAGATAAGTGATCGCAGAGACATCATCATGTGTAGAGCCTACAAGGTTCATCAGTGCTCTCCATCGATCGCTGTCCTGTGCCAGCCCCTTCGCATCCTGGATCTGGCTTTGTCGTAGCGAGGGGATTTGCATGTTCCATAAATCCGAGAAAGCATTACCGTCTGGAGCCTCGTACCTGGTAGAACCACTCTGGGCGGGCCTATCTACCAGGGAGATAACAGACAAACGGTGGTCCATGCCGCGTTGGCTCGTCACGAAGATGGCAGCCCCAACATCAGTCTATTCTGCGGATGACCAACAACCCGCCCAGAAAAACCCTCAGCCCGTTACGACACCGACCAGAAGAAACTAAAACACTGTGTCGGTTAAAGGCGCTCATATAGGCGTCCTTTTTCTTTTCACGTAATATTCGTAATTCTAATGTTGAATATTTATATTTTGACCCTTCTCAATAATTGATATTGTTTGTTGTCTTAACATTGTTATGGTTTCCTCACCTTAGCACTGATCCATGGTATAATTAAAAAGCAAATCACCCTTAGCCATGCCTTTATTTATTCCTCATAATGTAGTCCAATTTATGTTTATAACACTACATTTAAGATCATAGTTGCGTGATTTGAAAACAACTTAGTTATCATTTCTAGCAGTTTGAACGAACACCAATTCAGTGCTTATTGTCTATATTGATTATATTGCCTAGAGGATGCTTCAAAACAATTTTAGCCTTTAATCTCGCATCGTACACTTATATATATATATATATATTATATATATATATATATATATATATATGTGTGTGTGTGTGTGTGTATATATGTATATATATATATATATATAATATATATATATATATATATATATATATAGTTAATCCAAACATGAAAACACAAAGAGAAAACACAACAACGCGAGGACGTGGAACAAATATAGTATTATTGGACGCTCAGGAAGGAAGGGAAGAAGGAGGGTTTAACATTTCGAGCGGAGCTCATCGTCGGAAACATAGGAGAAAGAAAGATCCAGAGAAGGGAAGACAGAGGAAAAAGTCGCCAACGGTACACACGCGGTCACATTTTGAATGACATATATATATATGTACACACACAAACACGAATATATATATATATATATATATATATATATATGCTTGCTTGTGTGTGAGAATGTGTGCTTGCGCTAACTTGTTGGGGTAGAAATAAATGTATCCATGTATAACAAAAGTTAATATCGTTTTCTGTTTGTTTGTTGGTTGACTGTTCTTTTTTTTGTCCTTTTTCTGTTACCACGTGGTAAAAAATTAGCTGTGTTCGTGTTCTGATTTTACATAGGAACATGTTTATATTAACTTAAACACACATATAATCATGCATCCACGGTTATATCCATCAGCACCCAGTGTTGCATAATAGATCCCAAAAATGTACGTTTACACATAAACAAGCTTACAGCTACATACATCCATACGTACATACATACATACATACATACATACATAAGCTTATAACTGTATATAGTGTGGATATATATATGTACATAGATATGTGTGCACGTGTGTGTATTTAAGAACCAAGTGAATGCATACATACACATACCTTGGCTAGATAGATGACAGAGTCCACCCATGTTTGCACTGACTAGATTCTACATCTTTCTATCATCCGATATATACATCCCCGCTTCGTTTAACGAAATAAATGACATGAATTAAATATGCCCACGATACGATCTTTTGACTTCTGCTGACAGCAGCTTATGAAGTCAATTTGTTCACATTGTCTACTCCCAAAGTCTTCTCCTCTAGTTACCCCCATCCTATCCCCCACTAGCGATATCTGTCTTTGAAGGGATTTGGTAACCACCGTATCTTCCAACTGTATCAGATTAGGCGTTCCTGTATTATTTTTCTTAAGTGATCTTCAAAGATGTGTGCGAGTCCGTATGTATATATATGTGCGTAGTGTGTGTATGTGTGTTTATGTGAGTCAAATTTAAGATGTCGAATTGAATGATTACATCAGATCCAAGTTATGGCAATTCCAGATGTATTTTAACGTGCGTTTCACTGCTTCGGCTTTTCTTTATATTTTTATTACGATTAAATTTTTTTTTCTTTCTGTTAAAGCAAGGCAAGTAACATATTTTTTAATACGTACATGCAGAATTTGACACTTATTAAAGACGTTAAAGTAATTTTTTTAGATATTAGACGGACAATTAAATTTTAGGAAAGTTACATGAAAGCTTATATTTAAATGTATGTGTTAATTCCGCCAAAGATGAGTTCAGTCGGGAATGAAGTGGAAACTGGAAACTTTGTCGAGCGATAATTCCAAATTTAAGACACAGTTACATGATGTTCGCGTGTGTCATGTTTACGTAAGTTTGGGAGGATTTCGTCGTGTGTGTCATGGACTTATGCATAACATGACCTATGTATGTTGTAAGCAGTCAAATAAGAGAAAACAATATACTGAACACTGAACTGACGTTTTAGTTTATTTGTGTCAAGCAATATAGTACAATCAGCAAAAATTCATTTTCTCGTTATAGGTTGTCTTATGGATTCATAGGAAAAGATTGCACACAAAATCAGTGTTACAACATTTAGAGAGAAATTCAACAGCATTCATAATTTCAGGTCCAATGAAGCACAAAAAGTGACAGTAAAAACATCAATAATAATAATTCCTTCCAATTTTGGCACAAGAAAATTTTATTAGAAGATTGTGTCAATCGATTACGAAGAACCCAGAACTTGACTGCTACATTATTTTATTGAATGCTGTGACCGCCGAAATTGCAAGATCACGGGATTTCGCCCCTCCTTGAAGTTCTCAATAGCAGACGTCCGATTAGACTCAGTAGTAAAATTCCCCCATCAGTAATCCATAGAATCTCAGTGTCTATCAGCCACTGGTGTCGCAAATAACCAGTGGATTTATGAAAAATAATTAATTATAGATGATTATATTAAACGATCCAATTATATTTTAAATATGTATATAAATATGTATATAAATATGTATATAAATATTAAACAAACAAAAAATATAAGAAATCAAATATATTAGCCAACATACAGCCGGATGATGTGTGTATATTGGCTATTTATATCAGTTATGTTTGGCCAGAGTAGTCCAGGACAATAAGCACCCGCCTCTCACTGAATTGTATCCGAGCGGCTTAGAAAGCTTGTTTGGCAATGGTACTCGTTGATATGATCTTCATCAATGGCCCATAGTTTTATGTTTCTTGAAATATTTTTTCTACATCTTCCTCCTCGTTCTGCACATTGTCATTGACATACATTTCAGAGTGCTTTAATTTGATCTAAGGGTCAAGTTGCTAAATCTCACGACCTTAAATTCAATATTGTCCAGTAGAGAAAAGTCCTCTTCGCGTACTGTGTAAGTAGCCTTCTTTTCACAACACCATCTTCTCTTCTTTCTCCTTCAATTATTTAGCGATGGCCCGCCACTCATCTCCATGCCCGATTTGCTTCCAATCGTCGTAAGATAAGCATTGTACTACTGAGAGGATACATTCGGATTCATTAGTTTTTGGTCCTCAGTATGTGGTGAGTCCTTTGACTATTCTGAGCGCTTCAAATCCATAGTGAGATTTATGGTATCGTTGGGACAGTAACCTCAGAGATCTGTTGTTTTAGTTGCTGATTCTATTGCTATTTACTACTCTTGATATATATTTCACGCCTTTAGTTCCTCAGGCAGAAAGTCCTAAAGTGTACTGGCTGGGCTTTCTACGCTTCACCACTAGTTTCATTGCTCCTAACACCACGACTAGACACAATTTTGATATTCCCCTATACGTTTCAGCACATTTGAACTTGTATAGTTACACTGACCCGTCTAGATTATATATTTTTTTTGCCACGTCTACATTCACCATATACTCATATTGCGTTATGAAGGTGATACCAAGCCGGGCGTCAACGCAACAGCCAAAACCTTTCACAGTCACCCCTAATTGTCCTGATCTATGTATTACCGTATATACTTATGGGAGGCGCACGGCGCACCAACTAGAACTGTTGCATTGACTTCGGGCTTAGGAAGCTCGTACACACTCCCGCATATCTTACTGAATTTGATAGGCTTCTTTCAATCTCTCCTTTGGGAGCCCGTTCACTTTTCGTGAGGCATGTCATTTTTTTCCTTTACATATTATTTTAGCAAAAGCATTTTCACACGCCATTGGCACAATTCCTTCTCCGAGTGGACCAATCCATGTCCAAAAATTGCCTGCGTTCAACAATATCAGCAAAATTGTTTGCAATGTCATAAACATAATTGCTCAGCAAAATATGCATGGTTGTTGTTGTTGTTACTCTTTGTTGCTGACGCTGCTGCTACTGTTATTGTTGTTGTTGTTGTTGTTAAGCAACAAGACGGGTAAGGCTGATTAGGTGATGGTCTAGGGCTTAGGGGCAGGAGACCCCAGACCATGGGAAAAAAAAACATTGGTCGTCTTGTAGTCGGGAGCTCTTCGTTGACGCCCGACACCACTGGGAGGTGGCCCTCGAAGTCGCTGGAAATAGATATCTCCAGGTCCAAATTCTTGAACGGCTGATGCTGCTGCTATCAAACTTCGTTAGGATTGTTCACATGTAAGTTTCTGTCAACAGACATGTCGTAATTTTAGTTTTCTTTTAAAGTGAGTGTGCTTTATTAAATATAATTTTTACGCCTCATTTTTGTTTAACGTCCATAAAAACACATTCATACTGGTTTGAATTTTGGAGGCGTCATTTTCCTGAAGGAAACAATTTTAATTTTTTTTTCTTTTGAAAAATGAAAGTATTTTCATATTCCATTTCCAAATTAAATCTTGGCTCCACAAAAACCTAGTAAAATAATGCAAACAATTAATTAATTACCTTCCAAGTATAAATTCTTCATTCGTTAAATAATGACAATTTCTTAGTTCGGCCTGCCTCAAGCCTGCAGGTCCATAAAGATGGAGCTTATTTAGATTTTCAAAACGTCGATATTGAAAGTACAAGATCCCACTCCGTCACCGAACGGACGTCTGTCTATCGCAGCGTTACTCATTTTCATGCGAATATACAAGAGTAACGTGAAAGGAAATGCTATGATTATGGACACAATGCTCCCCACCTCATGTCTGAGGCTCGAACACACAACTTTCTGATCATAATTCCAACTCTAAACCACAAGACCACGTACCTTTACACCTCAATGTTTACCTGTTAAGTATTTTTTCAAACACAAAAGAAAGTAAAAAGAATGAACAAGCTGAATTTCTCGGTAGTATCATTGAATATATGTAACAAATTAAGACAAGCCATTTTCTTTTACACGATACTATTACAGGCATCACACCATCACAGTCTTTTTACTGATAATGATGAATGTAACTGACTTCTTAGTGGAATCATTTAAGGATTGATAATTATGTAAAAATAGCCTGCAAAAGAAACATCTTATGAAACTCTATGGGATCATTGCCAAGAAATGCGAAAGAGTCTGGGAAAACTTAAATAGCTGTCTGGAAGTTGTGAAAAAGCGCATTTCATTGTAGGTACTTACGGTTGTTTAATTGTGAAGTCAGCTCCATAAAGTTACATTCAGTCAATGTTTGGTAGAGTCACAACAAATATTTGTGAAATACGATAGTTAAACGAAATGACGTGTTTAACTTTTAAACTTAAAATAGTCAAATCATTACACATGAAATAAAGTGTCTGGAGAAAGAGTTATAAATTAGAATATATATATATATATATATATATATATATTATATATATATATAATATATATATATATATACATATATATTAATGCGTGTTTTTATGCATAGCTATATATAAGAGAAGTCAAACGTTAATTGAAAGATCATTCAATGGAATCAAGTATTAAGTAGAGTATGTAAAACTAGCGGAGAATATATCAGATATCTAAGAATGATAGAGTAAAATTGAAATACTATGAACGCTTCTTGGTAGGTACTCTCTTCGATGTCAATAACCTTATAAACTTGCTAACCCATAACTACATAAGATGTGTGCAAGTCAAGCGAATAAAACCCAAAGATATCTACAGTTTGAATTAAATATGTCTGTTTGACGTAGCAGAAATGAATTGGGTAAACCTTTAAAACACTTGATATTTAGCTCTTCCAACACTCCGTCGATCATTTAAAGATTAATTTGTTCAAGCGTGATAATTGAGATATAAGTATTGTCTGATTCCCGACTAAGGCTGCTTCCTAAGATATATGATACACAAAAGAAAACTGAGAAATGCTATATCGTTAGCAAGTTTATGGTAGAGTCCAACTTCTAGAAGTCTTCTGAATCCATTAGATAAAATATGTCCCATTTGTTAACTTAGAAATCGAACCTTCATAGACTACTTAAATGGAAGGGCATTAACCACTGAAGCGTGCCGTACTGCCAATAAACTTGCTTAATTTATTTAAATGAAAGAACATTAACCGCTGAACCAAGTCGTGGTTTTGTAAAACTACCCAATTTTCCTGGAATTGATATCTTAGACCTTTTTAAACACATCTAGTTGGTCGTCTTCAAAAGAACAAACGAAACGAGTTTGATAATAATAATAATATAATAATAATAATAATAATAATAATAATAATAATAATAATAATAATAAATCTTTTCTTTTAGTTCTTTCCCGTACTTTCGCTCTCTTTTCTCTTGCCCTATTCTGCACTTCGTTACTTAACCCTTCTTCTTTCCTTTCAGTCACTTACCCTTTCCTATCCTCCACATTTGTAAAATTTTATCTCCTTTTTTGCCTTTTAGCAGACGAAAATATAGATTTACGGTTGAATACCAGTCGCTTGAATGACACTATAAAACTTAATTATATTCTATAAGGATGTTATATCTTCCAAGCACGCCACCACGTTCAACTCTTTATCATATGCTTTATCAATATGCTTTATCATATACCATAACACTTCTACAACGTTATAATCTTCAACGACATCATGTTCTTTATACACACGCTTCTATTCAATAACACGTGGAAAAAAAAGAGTTAAAGGTAGAGCCTTACAGATATCGTTCGATTTGCTAGGAAGAGCAGCAGAATATTCCTAAATTTATTCACCACCGTCTTAAATCGGGAAAAGCAAATAGGATATTGTAGACATAATATTCTTTTCTATTCCAGGCACAAGGCCCGAAATTTGGGGAGAGGCGGCCAGTTAATTAGATCGACCCCAGTACGCAACTGGTAGTTAATTTATCGAGCCCGAAAGGATGAAAGGTAAAGGCTACTAACCCCAGAGTTCAATTCCAGGCAATGACCTTAATAATAATAATAATATAATAATAATAATAATAATAATAATAATAATAATAAACATCCTAGTATGATCCCTCTCGGCTAGTTAATGGTTTAACACTCCTACTCCCCAAAAAATGAAGAAACAAATGAACCAAAAAATTATCCACCCATAACCTGCTTAACAACAATATATAAAACGCTAACATCTGTCCTGACTGAATATACCTTTAGGGTTTTAATAGAAAGTGGCATATTCACTAATGAGCAAAAAGGATGTAAACGTGGATCTTATAGTTGTAAAGATCAGCTACTCATCAATAAGATGAGCTTCAAAGATTGTCACAAACGGTACAAAAACTTGTCAGTAGCCTGGATAGGCTATAAAAACGCTTTTGATAGCCTACTACATTGCTGGATTAAGAATCAAATAGTCTGGAAAGGTATAGAATAGCTCCTACTCTGCGAAACGTTTTGTCTGTAAGTATTAGATCATGGAGAACCACACTGACTTTGAACGGTGACAACGAATCTCTTAATGCTGGAGATGTAAGAATTTCATGTGGCATTTTCCAGGGTGACTCACTATCACCACACCTCTTTTTTCTAGACTTAATACCTCTCTCGAAATTGCTCAATGATATACTGCACGGTTATAAAATGTTTGATAAAAATATAAATCATCGCATTTATATGGATGATTTAAAGCTTTGTGCAAAAAATGACCAACAACTCAAGAGTTTACTAGCGATTGTTAAACAATTCAGTGATGACATCAAGATGCAATTTGGCCTCGATAAATGTGCAAAAGGTACGTCTACATATGCTCGATCGTTGCATTTAGTAGATATCTATGCTTGGTTTCCTACTATCGTATCATAGTCTTTAGTTATAATAACGAGAATGCTATAATATCGGTGAAACACATCAGTTATTTACTAGAATCTCAGTTAATACCATTGTACTGTACCCGCTTTTCAATGGCTCAAATATTAGGAAAGGGCGGGTTTTTTCCCCCCAGAAAAATGAACTTGTAGATAAGTTTTCAACCCACGGCCTTCCGTCTCATTTTTTTATCATATTTGGCATACCCTGCATGCCTAATATGCCTGATATATTCGCTGTATTACATCATCCAATGTGTATTCCGTTCATTAAGGTGAAATTTGAAAATATTACTTCTAGTTCAAGTCCATCACTATCTATCTACCTTTAAAGCATACGACACAGTCACACACACAAACACACACACACACACACACATATGTATACATATAAATAATCATACATATACATATATATGCACATAGATATACATATGTGTGTATATATATATATATTATATGTACATACATATATATATATATAAACACACATGCATATATCACGCGTCTGTATGCGTCTGTGTGCGTGCGTTTGTGTGTGTGTGTGTGTATGTGTGTTTGTGTGTGTGTGTATGTGTGTACTTCTGTAAGATTTGTTGATGTTTTGATGGTGCTACTACCCGAATAGTTGTCCATTTATTTACTGCATTGTATTTCTAATTAACAACTTAAGAATTACTGAAATCGCCAAACAGTCAGTTCGGTTTTTCAAGCGAAAGTACGGCACAATTTTGAAATAGAAGGCGATTTACAGAATAAATATCATATGAGGTGCAATCTAGAAGATTTGAAACTTTTTAAAGGGAGGCAGTTATAAATGTCCTAAATTATTATTTTAGCATATCGTTACTATACATCTAATAAACTGACCTGACAGTTTTAGTTGTTTCAGAATGAAAGAGATAGCTGTAAAACCACTTTAAACACACCCTACTAAACACCGCTTTTCGCAGCCGACTAGTTTGCAGAAAACATTCGGGACGCAAAGACAATTCGGAAGCACGTTATACAATAGTTTTGTGTTAAACTGGGCAAAAACGCTTCAGACTGCACATAGGTTAATCCTTCAGTGTGCTCATAGATTAACTTGTATGAATCAAGCATCTGTTTTTAGTTAGTTAGTTAGTTAATTTGGCTCAAAAGCAAATAGCAAGGCCATGTAGGGGGACATGGAGTTAAGTACAGGGTGGTGTTCATGTAAAGAGTTCAGGCCACTTGAGGTCTTTTAGTTGGCGTTATTCCCTGGTCAAAGAATTTCCTGCCTTTACTGGCGAAAATCTCTTGCAGTTGAATTTTTACATCCTCTTCAAAGCTGATGGTTTCTCTAGACAATGAATTTTGATGTGACCGAAAGGTCGGACGAATATCGAAGGTGCGGCAAAGCTTCCCAGCTAATCCCCAACAACTTCTTCCGCGTGTGTAAGAAGTGTGCAATGTGAGATTGTCGTAATGAGGGACAATGTTGTAATGAATAACAAGTGCTGGGCCCTTGTGGTGGGTCGCTGCATTTCATTTAAACAGTTAGTCACAGTATATTTCCAAACTGATGGTCCTGTTCCCGTGAAGAAGTTTGTAAAAGAGAACATCTTTATAACGCACCAAATTGAAAGTATAATTTCTTTGAGTGGAGGTTTTTGGTGGTGGTTCATCGCCCTTACCCCATGAGCGTTCACGCTTTACACTGTTATAGACGATCCACATTTTCACATCTGTCAACATTTTCTTCAAAAACAAAAATGGAAAAAGAATCGTTTTTCACGTTTCTACCATGAATCGCAAGCGGCAGCCTATTGGACGAGGTTAGCCTCATTCAAACCCCTGTAGGACAAAGAGGAAGCCTGCTGGCGTGACCAAGTTGATTCCGATGGTTTTCAACACTCGATTGGGATATTTGGGGTATATCTGCGATCTTTCTAGTTGTATAACATGTGTTGTTGCCGACTTAATATTCATATATACATATATACACAGGTGAGTTAAGTTAGAGGCTATAACAGCCGTCTAAGGGATGCTTGTATCCACCGAATCCAATGGTGTATTACCTATATTCTTTCCTACTCTAGGGACAAAGCTCGACATTTTGGGGGAGGGGGCAGTCGATTAGATCGACCTCAGTACGCAACTGGTACTTAATTTATCGACCCCGAAAGGATGAAAGACAAAGTCGACCTCGGCGGAATTTGAACTCAGAACGTAAAGACAGGCAAAATACCGCTAAGCCTTTCGGCCGGCGTGCTAACGTTTCTGCCGCTCATAAATGATATGTAATGACGAAAATAAGATAGAGTTTATAAATATTCAAGGAAAGCAGAAAATGGAGATACAATTGAGGAATAACAATTGATTTACATCAATTATCATTTATTAATTTAATAACAAAGAGACAGAATCTCAACTTACAGCTGTTACCGTTAGCGTGATTCTCAGTTTTAACCACCACAATAATAATAAAGATGATGATGATGATGATGATAATAATAATAATAATAATAATAATAATATAATAATAATAATAATAATAATAATGATAGTTATCTTTGTAAGCAATTAGTTATACTAAACTGAATCACGGAACTTCATCAGAGCGGAAAAGTAAATAAAAGAAAAAGAAAAAAAAAACGAAGAGAAAGAATAAAGAGGAGAAAGTGAGAACGGTGATAATCAATTGATGCTACATGCTGACCCACTCGTCGGTCGAATGTTTCACAGTGGTATGTAGCATCTATTACCGTTCTCACTTTCTCCTTCTTTTCCTTCTTTTTCCTTTTACGTTTTTTTTTATTTACTTTTCCGCTCTGATGAAGTTCCGTGATTCAATTTGGTATAACTAATTACTTACAATGATAACTATTATTATTATTATTATTATTATTATTATTATTATTATTATTATTATTATTATTATTGTTGTTGTTGTTGTTGTTGTTGTTGTGGTGGTGGTGGTGGTTAAAACTGAGAATTACACTAACGAAACAGCTGTAAGTTGAGATTCTGTCTTTGTAATTAAGTAATAAATGATATTTGATGTAAATCAATTCTTATTCATCAATTGTATCTCCATTTTCTGCTTTCCTTATATATGTGTGTGCGTGTGTGCGTGTGTGTGTGTATACCTTTTATTATTTTACTTGTTTCAGTCATTTGACTGTGGTCATGCTGGAGCACAGTCTTTAGTCGAGCAAATCGACCCCAGGACTTATTCTTTGTAAGCCTAGTCCTTATTCTATCGGCCTCTTTTGCCGAACCACTAAATTGCGGGCACGTAAACACACCAGTATCGGTTGTCAAGCGACAAACACAGACACACAAACATATACTATAGCCCGAGGCTATAGGCGAAGACGCTTGCTCAAGGTACCACGAAGTGGGACTGAACCCAGAACCATGTGGTTGGTAAGCAAGCTATTTACCACAGAACCACTCCTACGCGTATATATATATTGGGTTGGCAAGTAAGTTCCCGCGGTTTTTTTTTAATTTTGGAATTTATTGCGTTTTTAAATTTTGAAATTTTTTTCAAGAATTGTATTTTTGAATCGCTTTGGAATCTTTTTTTTTCTAGTTAATTTTAATTAATTTTTGTTTATTTTCAGATCATTAACATAGAAGGTCAAGTTAAGAAAATCAAGCATTTTAGACACCTCCTTCTTTTTGCTTTTAATCAAGATTCTAAGGCCGCGAAAGCTGCTCACGACATTTATGCTGCGTATGTAGGAGGTGCCATAGCTGAAAGGACCGCTCATGATTGGTATGTCAAGTTCTTAAAAGGGAAATTTTGACATCAAAGACGCACCTCGTTCTGGTCGTCCAGTTGAGTGCGATGAAGAGAGATTAAACCAACTTTTGCGCGAAAATTCTAGTCAAACGACAAGGGAACTGGTAGAGAAAATGGAATGCTCCCACACTGCTATAGAGAAGCATCTTCATTCGATGGAAAAGGTTCAGAAGTATGGAGCATGAGTTCTGCATGCTTTAAGTGAGAACTACAAAAATCAACGAGCCACGATCTCCGCTCATCTCATGGACTCAAGCAACGATTTCTTTACTGAATCGTTACAGGCGACGAAAACTTGTGTCTGTACATCAATACGAAGTATAATAAGGGATGACCACTAAGTGGACATCCAATATGCTAGAAGAAAATCACCTACGATCTATTATACGCATGTATTACTATTATACGCATGTATTTCAATTTTTCTGAATTTTCAGATTTTTCTATATGCTAGGCAACTGGTTTTAAATTGATGTTAATTAAATTAATATTCAATTTATCACCCTCATTATTTAAATTTTAAATAATTATGTCTCTAACAGGCAACATTAACAGCAGTAAATTATCTACTGCGGAACTGTTTCCGGGATTTAGCGCGCCAGAACTTAGAAATTTGAAAATAACCCCACTGTATCAGTAAAACTATACACACTTCTAATTTTATGAGGACAACCCGTATATATTTCTACAAATTATATTGAATTGGAACGATTGTACTGGGGTCCACGGACGATGTTACGTAAGTAAAATCGCTAATGACGAAACCGGTCTACGATTCATTCTGTACTTTGTATATTTTCATCTGTCTTACCCGCTTATGTTCTGGTGTTTGCTGAATTTCTCTAGAGAACATTCTTTTCTTTGTGGTTAGATGGTAGGTGATCTTCTAGCATATTAGATGTCCACTGAATGGTCATCTCCTATTATACGCATGTATATATATATATGTATGTGTGTGTGTGTATAATATATATATACATACATATATATATATATATATAATATATATATATATATATATATATATATATATATATATATATACATACATACATATATATATATACATATATATATATACATATATATATATATATATATATTATATATATATATATATATTAATAGTTATCGCCAAGCTAACATAGCAGTCCAGAAAAATAGGACGAATACTGCTGTTGATTAGCTCCAAGATGCCATCGCCTCTAGATAGCTATGTCACACACGAACCTGTGTCCATTATAACCTTCGAACAGGGGAGGTCAGCCACTTCCCCTTGCTGGTATGACATCTACAGACTAGTTTTAGGGTATTTGTCACTTATCAATGTAGAGCAGCCGAACTCAACAGGCGTCGATACTGACCGTCTGTTAGAAAGTTATAATGGATACAAGTTCGTATGTCACATAGCTAGGTAGAGGCGATGGCCTCTTGGAGCGAATCAACGACAGCATTCGTTCCTATTATTCTGGACTGCCATGTTAATATCCAGTACCGCTGCCGTAGTCTCCTTTAGAGAGACTTAGAAATATTAATATAAATATAAATAGATGTATATATATATATATATATATATATACATTACATTTACACCCAAGTATGGATTTGTGTTACAATATTCCCGATGTGACAGGAGTAAGCGGAGCATAAGCATACAGTGAACGAAAAGGGTCGCTGAAGAGATCACAGACGAGTGACGAAGGATCTGGAGACAATGGACATACGATAGAATAAAACAGTAACAATCGCGAGAAGAACGAATATATATTGCGTGTGTTTATTTGAAAAATAAAATGACTGCCTCGAAATATAAGAATATTTACAATACACACATATATGTGTGTGGGGGGTGTATGTGTATAAGCTGGAGGAGAAGGATAAATAGCACAGAAATATACAGATGCATAAGTCACATAGTGCGGTAGAGGAGCTCATTCATAATTAAATGTAGTATGCAATTTGCCCACTCATCTCAAACTATTTCATTCATTACTAGTATGAATGGATCTTAACATAAAGGATTATTTCAAAGTTAAAATAGCCATTTGTAGATGAACACAAACGCTCTTCATAACTACTAGAATACGAATTTGACCTTGAAATACTGAATAGACAAGAGACGAAGTATTAAAAATGGACAATACCTGTCTACATATTTACTATAAATTAACAGTAAGGTTTATTGTGTACAACTTTTGTTAACACGTCTGATAATTTATGTAGACATTTGTAAAAATGAAAACAAGGCAGATTTTCTCTGTGTGAGAATAATTGAATAGTTTGTTGGTTTTTTTTCCAAGGATATAATACTTTAGCAATAGTACATTTCTAAATAGATTCAGTTTTCCAATAATTATATGCATAGATAAGAAGCTGTAATATACAGATAATTGTAACAAATGTTCACTTATAGGCCAATTGCATGAGTTTATAAGTCGACCATAAGCGAACTTAATGGGTTATTTACCATTCATGCTTTAGCAACCAACATTCCAGCAACTGAATTTGACAAATCCTACTTAGGTAAATTCTAATTTGAAACGTTTTGAGATATTTTCAATAGCCTTGGAAAATAACCCGATACATTATCATTTCAAATAAAATTATGGTTATAAATTTTGTTACAAGCCCAGTAATTTTCGGGGTAGGGAGAAAGTTGATGACATCAACCTGAATACTTGTTCTGAAAAGATGAACAGCAAAGCTGAACCTGGTAGTACTTGAAATCAGAATGTAAAGATCAGACAGCAATACTACTTAGCATTCTGTCCGATACGCTATCAATTCTACCAACTCACGACCTACATTCTAAAAGAAATGATAACTGATGAACTACTAAAATATAGTTAACATTCATAATGTTTTCTTTTAAAGTTTCTTTTATATACTAATATTAATACCTATGATCTCGCCATAAGAAATAAATTTAAATTCAGATCGCATGAATCACACTGGACGACATGATTGAGAAATTGTTGTTGTTTTTGTTGTTGTGCAATCCCAGGTCATTATTTTGTAAAAAGGCATTCAAATCAGATCCATCATATAGTATTTCTGAGACATGGAATCACAAGAACTATTCATCTCAATTAATTTTTCTTCTTCAAGAGTATAAGGTGTGCTTTGTGGAAGAATCAGTTACTATTTCTAGCAAAACAAGAGACCCCCTTTTGGTTCCAGCGATTGGGGAATGGTCATTTGCCATTGTTATTGTTCTTAACCCCAGGTCAACATAGGTTAAATAAATATATAATCAAGCACATCCCGCATCTGGTCAGTAAATTATTATCTAAACTATGTTGCCCACTGTTTATTTCCTTTCTTGAGACACTAGGGAGTGTTTTGAAGCACATTTAACTGCTTTTTCTAGAAATGGGCCGACATTGTAAATGCTCCCAGGTTGACTCGCTCAATTAAGACATTCCCTTCTTATTGTCCACTTTGAAACACAAATACCTTTCTATTGTTTGGCAAAATTATTTGCTAAAAGTCTCAGCGAAGGGAATTTATGTGTATGTGTGTGTACGTGTGTGTTTGAGTATGTGTGACTGTATGAATGTGAATAGTATGTCTCCTAGAATGTCAGGCAAAACAAAGGAGAGAAAAGAATGAGTCTAATCAGATAGTTATTATTTAGTGTTACTTGTCCTATGCTGCAAAATTAAAAAAGTTTGGGAAATATAGAAAAAGTTTCAAAATGGCTATATCTTTGCTCACCGCCCAACAGGAGGGGGGTGCATTATGAAGTTGAAAGTATGTAGTATAGTGTGGGAGATGTTGATTTCGAACAGTAACACCATCAGTTGTACCAACATTAAGACAATAGTGATAACAACTATAACAACAACAGAGTGGTAATAACAAGCAACAACAAGGAAGTAGAGTGAGAACGATGACTTTCCTGGTGAAATTTTGATTTCCATGAACATTAACTGGCTGAACTTCTCCGAAAAATAGATAATTTCCTGAGATGGACATACGAAGAGCCCTTAGCAGGCTCCTGCTATATCTTCTAGAACTTTCTCCATTTCGTCTTTGTGCCACTCCACTAAGTTCGATCGATAGCTGCAAAGCTCTTTCTGTTGTATTTTATATATATATATATATATATATATATATATATATATATATATATATATTTATATATATTCGTTTTCTGTCGTTGTATATAGCCGTAAGCTTTGTGCTGTTATATATGCATAATTCTTTGTCTGTTATATCTATATAATGTCTTGTTTGTTTCTGCCTTAGCTAGCTAGTTTTTTCCCAGACACTAAATGGTCTGCCGCTTCCAAAACTGAGTTGTGTCAATAGTAAATGGCGCGAAACCACTATGCTATGATACTTTGGTTCATTGTCTGACGAGGAAATCAGCTGCGAATATTCCATGTATCGTGTTTCTGCTTAAATTTCCCGTCCGTTAAATTTTCGTCTAGTTTTCCATTTCCCCTCCTTTCATCTAACTTTTTCTACTTGCTACGTTCTTTCTGTTCAACCCTTGATATAACCATGTAGCGCATCACATACCCTGTTTGTTTACTTGTGGATATATATATATATATATATATATATATATTATATATATATATATATATATATAGTGCACTATTCCGTGATGGTAAGGTCAACAAAAATATACTTCATCTGGCGAGAGATAAATATTATTTAATAAATACGGTATATGTATTTATGTGCTACTATTAATTTCATGTACTGAGAACATGCCAGACAGTGTTTTTAACACGTCTTGGAGTCCTAGAACAATCAACTGGCACTGTTCACATGGCATATATAGATATGTTTCTTCTAGATACTACATTTTGTTTTACATTTGTTCATTACATCTTACATCGATATTGCTCTCAATTTGAATATATTAGGAAGCTCATAAAATCGAGCTGAGCAATGTGGGCTTATATTTCTTTAATTTACACGATTACGATAACATACTCTTACAAATATCGACATTTCACTTTATATTATCTAGTCTTAGCTTTACTTTCTAAATGTTTGGTTCTTACTGTTAATCACATACACATCACTTTGATAAACCTTGTTAAGAATATTTCATTTGTTCCTCTCCGCTTTACTGTATATTCTGTATATTCGTCGTTACGAGATTTACAAAAATTAAGCCAAGCACAAACTATATAGCAGTAACTGTAAAGGTAGGAAAATTTAGAATTTAAAAATGTGTGTAACATAACCCTTTTATTTATTTATTCAATAATTTATTCATTCATTCATTTATTTATATATTTTTACAGGAAAATAGTCGATTTTATTGTCCTCAGTAATTTGAATGTTACTCGTTTAACTACGTAGGAATGATGAAAAGTGAATTCAACCTCAGTAGGACTAAATACAGAACGTAATATGCTGCAACTAAATTCTGAAAGTGCGTTTCAACTCTGTACTGATTCTATCTTTCTTCCAGCTTAAACGGATTAGCTATACAATATACAACTTGATAAAGAAACGGTCTTTCTATGGGTAGAGTTCTTAGTGCCCAAAGCAAATTCCATCTGAAAAATTCTGTTACTATTCTGAAACTGTATCTTTAGAATTTAGAAGAGCATAGGTACTGTTCTAAAAACTTTTGCTGAAGTTTCTATTTGTGTTCTTTTTTTTTTCTTTCATATATCTGAAACATTCTTCCTTTGGTATTAAAACTGTTCTCATGACTTGATTGTATTACTCATCATTTTTTTTTATTTTCATTCGCAACATCACAAATCTTCATAATTTTCATTTTTTATACTGCAATATTTAAGACTTTATTTCATCCAATATTGATACAACTACATGGGAAACAAAATGAAAGAAAGAAAATAATACGATATTTAAGCGTTGACATGCTTGATATTACAAATATGAGCAATATTGGGGTGCAAACCCACAATTTTTTTAATTATTAACTTATAACGTGGACGTATCTAGAAATAAAGTCTAGAGCAGTGAGCTGAAACTATACAGATACGTGAAATATGATTGGTTGATTGATCTTTAGATATTACTCTTTACTCTTTTTTTCTTGTTTCAGTCATTTCATAGCGGCCATGCTGGAGCACCACATTTAGTCGAATCAAATCGACCCCAGCACTTATTCTTTGTGAGCCTAGTACTTATTCTATCGACTTCGTTTGCCGAACTGCTAAGTAACGGGGACGTAAAAACACCAGCATCGGTTGTCAAGCAATGTTAGGAGGACAAATATAGAGACACAATATATACACACACATACATATATATATATATAATATATATATATATATATGCATATATATACGACGGGCTTCTTTCAGTTTCCGTCAACCAAATCCACTCACAAGGCTTTGGTCGGCCCGAGGCTACAGTAGAAAACACTTGCCAAAGGTGCCACGCAGTGGGACTGGACCCGGAACCATGTGGTTGGTAATCAAGTTACTTACCACACAGCCACTCCAGCGCCTATATAAGAATTTATTTCAAACATATGAATAAACTTATTGTAAATTAATAGAAATTACAGGTCAGTGTGCAGAGTTAACGACATTGTGCATGAATTTTGTTGTGATTATATGTCTGCCTCATCGAGAAATAAGATGCAGTCTCAAATTAATTCTGTCACAAAATTTTAGAAGAGATTTTCATACGTGATAGTGTAAACTCAGTTTTGTATCTGTGTTGTTATTCGTTCCTCTCGGTTACTTGCCAAAAATAAAAGAAGCTGCACTTAAAATGCAAGTATATTATTAAATCTACAACACAACTTGCAATATGTGTAATGGAATAACGAAAACATCGAAAAATAAAAATAACAAGGAAAATGGAAAAAGATACGAACAAAACTAAGAAAAATAAAGACGAAAATAAAGGACACATTATATACACGACTTGAAGTAAATTTCCTTAGTCGCCCATCAAAATACCGATGATCTTGAACTACGACACATACATAAAAACATAAGGCCAGGTCAGTTATTTCTTGTTATATTTCTCAGCATGATTGTTTTATCTCAGATCTACTGAAGGGAAGCAGCACGATTATTTTGGCATTTGGTCTTGATATCAGATAACCTATAGGATTGTTTTCCAGATAAGGAAAAAATAGTTCCTCCACAATATATCGGATAAATCCTACCTATTGTATGTATGTTGAACAGAGATTTGCGAAATTCGAACCAGGCGCCATGTGCGTTAGTAGCAGCCATAACAGTTTAAGAATTAATAACAATAAGATATACAACCTTTTGAGGTAACTATGTTAGACATGAGATAAAGCTCACAACGAGTCGAAACATACTCTGTTTTGATTTTCTGCTAAAAAAAATTTATATCATTTATTTCAGCAGTGTTTTGGAAAGAAACGTGAAGATCACAATGTGATTTCTCCTTAATGCTAATGCTAAAATACAAGGCACTTCGTCGCGAGTTCAAAAAGAAACTACTGATGTAAAGAACATTTTTCTCCCTTTCACTTCATGATATTTTTATCAGGTATTTCTTCCTCATCTGAAGTTTCGGAATTCAGAAGATTTTTTCAGATGCTTTAAATAAATTATAAATGGAAGGAAAGAAATATGCAGAACTGAAACTTTATTCAGCGGTCTGGATCTGCTACCATTCAAAGAATTCGATTTGTATATGTATACCGTAAATCCTCGAGTATAGTCCGCCCTTGAGTATAATACGCAAGGAATTTTTAGGGAGCTGTACCTCTGAAAAACTTAAACCTTGTGTATAACACGCACCTCTTCTTTAACTTGAGTCGTGCGTAATTAAGCCAGCAGCACCTAGTCGAACAAACACTTCCGTGCATGCGTAATACAATAATCGTGATGTTCTTAAATGTTATATGGGAATTTAAATATGTTTGCAAATTGTTTTTGTTACATGTTAATCCTTGTTGTGAATACTTTTATTTTAATAAATGTTGTTCACTGCAAGTTATGGATGATTCTTTTGACTTCATTGCTTTCAGGCTTAGCTTAAGATATTTTCGGGCCCGACATCACAAAAT
This sequence comes from Octopus sinensis, assembly GCF_006345805.1. Taxonomy (NCBI): domain Eukaryota; kingdom Metazoa; phylum Mollusca; class Cephalopoda; order Octopoda; family Octopodidae; genus Octopus; species Octopus sinensis. The sequence goes on along the minus strand of NC_042998.1, from coordinate 47,069,696 downwards.
GCGTCTGAATAGACATTGCCGGACAGCAATTATAGACTCGGACATTGCTTAGAAAATAGTTTTCACTTTTAACCTCGATTATAGTACCCACTAGGGATTTTGACCTTTAAATTTTCGGAAAAAAATGCGGATTATACTCGAGGATTTACGGCATGTGTACTGAAATAAGAAAATATGTATTCAAATAACAAACAGCATACATACAGAGGTAAAATGAAAGTTAAAATAACTATGAAAACGATTTATAAAAAATTCGAAAAGTAAACCGTAAGTAGACAACGCAATTAAATTGGTTCTAATTAGCAAAAGGAACCAGGCGGAGACATAGATACCGTTTTTACATACTGAGATATAATTCTGACTGCGCAAGAAAATTAAGTTTTAGCACTGCTATGCTGCGAATAGTAGGGATCACAGCTGTTTGTCGATGAGTATTCAATTGTTTAATCAACTGAATTACTCGATCCTGAATTAGCGTCTAAGTGACCAAGCATTCCACAGATACATTTATATTTAATGTAATTCTGCGGAAGAATCAGCATGGACACAACGTGTGTGAAACAAGGCTGTAACTTTCGAATTAAAGATACAGCACACGTGAAGAGCTTCCATGCAGTTCCGTTGACCTGATTTCATTCACAAAGTAATGGGTACATTTGAGACCAAAAAATTGCATTTGATCGAACAGCCACACAGTGCTATCGAACCTGAGACTTGGTTTATCGCTACGACACAAGTCTCTTAATCATTCGGCCACATTGCACCAACTAATATCACATTGATAGTTTGTTCATTCACCATATATATTTCTTTACTACTCACAAGGGGCTAAACACAGAGAGGACAAACAAGGACAGACAAACGGATTAAGTCGATTACATCGACCCCAGTGTGTAACTGGTATTTAATTTATCGACCCCGAAAGGATGAAAGGCAAAGTCGACCTCGGCAGAATTTGAACTGAGAATGATGTTCATTCACCATATGCCAGAAATTATGGTGTTCGTGCTGTTTTAGAGTAAAAATACGTGACGCAAAGGATAACTAGCCTTAACTAGAAATTGAAACTGAATAGCAGAATGAATTTCACCCGGAATTAACCACTACTCCACAATAACCTAATATAAATAAAACCGATTAAACCATACCGGAAGTCATCAGATGATTTTGTCTGATTTCTTTTACTTGTTAATTTTTTTTCTTACAGAAACCTTGGTATCAATCGCAACATCAACAATAACCGTTTTATCATCTGAAGAATGATTTTATTTTGATGATGAATCAAAGGAGGAAGTGAGAAAAAAGGAAGGAAGAAATAAATAAAGATGAGTAAAAAAAAATACAAAGGAAGAAAGGAATGCAAAGTGTGCGCCACGACTTGTTGAACCTCACAGGAAAGGAAAAGTGGCCATCTCAAAATACTATAGCAAACAATTGGTTTTTTGTTGGAAGTTTACTTTCGCTGTTATGTCGTTCACAAGTGGTAAATAAACTCTTGTTTGGATTTTTTGTTGATGTTATTTAAAAAAAAAAATATGAGGAAATATTACTGCAAAGAAGACGGCGTTAGATAAAGTTATCTCCTGATGTAAGTACAGGATGATCAACCATGTAGATCGGTCACACACACACACACACACACTCACATACATATACACACACTCACACACACAGAGGAACACATACGTACAAACACGCATACATACTTAGATACATACATATGACCGATGTGTGTATATATATATATATATATCTGTATTTACACTTATGTGTATATATACGAATGGATAGGGAATGTATATATATATATATATATATATTCACACACACACAATGAGAAAGAACGTGAGGAGGAGAGAAAAGGGGAACAGTGAGAATGATCCAAATGTGTCTCTGTGTGTATATATATGTGACGATAGTAATAAATATAAAGGCTATCATAAGTATTATTTTATCATCACCATCAACATCATCAATGCCACCACTACCTTCATCGCCACCTCCATCTCCACTACCAAACCATCATCATCATCATTAATACCATTATTATCACTACCATGCCTTCACCATTGCAAATTAAATTCACTGCCCCACTTAAAATCTTTCTTTTACTGACATGGCTGCCTTTCTGCCCATTTGCCTGACCGTCGGTCAGTTTATAATTCTGTGTATAACGAGCCACTTTTTATTATCAACTACCGTAGTACCCGAGTATAAATCACACCCGTAATTTAGTTTTAAATATCGCCACAACATTTTTCTCTTCATATGTTTAATTTTTTCCGTATAATTCATGTATAATTCACGCCGTACATTTTACAGTTAAAATCGAAAAAAATGAAAATTTGCGCGATTTATACGCATGTAATAAATAGAGTTATTTTTGGCATGTTCCCGGACGAAAGAAAAAGCATATTTCGTTGGGCTTATTAATTTAAGTAAAATACATGAAGATGCGTATTCATATATATGTGTGTATGCGAGTACGTATGAATGTATGAATGTGTGTGTGTATGTGTGTGCGTGCGTGTGTGTTCTTGCGTGTGTGTGTGTGTATACTGGTTCACTCAGTCTTTCGTACCATTTGTGCTCATTCGAACCACACTACCTACGATGAAATGTGATTGTTTTTGTTTTGTTTTGTTTGCATCACGGTTGATAATTTTGCTGAATATTGTTTCATAACGCAGGTTTGACCAGCGGGCATCAGGATGGGCGGCTACGTTAAAACAATTATGATGCGGTTCAATGGACGGGTTTAATGAATATCTCAAACTTTTGGTAGTTCTCCAAGCGGAATAAACAAAGATGGTATCTCATATATGTTCGGTGATATCACTGCCTATTTCAGGATACAGAATATCTCAGTCAAGTATAGCCAACACTATTGTAAACCGTAGTTGTATGGAGTTGCTCAATCCACAGTATTCCGGATGGATAAAACGCATTCATTGAGATGAATGTGTTGAATTCTCCTTTGCTCTAAATCTGAATGAGTGTATGTGCAGGTTATATCGGCTTTAAAAGATGTTTGTGCAGATTCTTGTATAATTTTTCTCCAGATGACACTTGGATTTTTCTTTGCATCCATCATTTAGAGAGTTGTGCTTTACTAAGATGGATTGTGGGTCTTCTGCAGTCACAAGTTGCTTGTTGAGAATGGGGCTGTCTGGCTGAATGTCTTAAATTCCGCTGTGAAATTTGTGCAGCAATACTATTCAGACCAAGACCATAATTGATAGCTCTAAAGCTGTATGCCTTAAATAGTTGCATCTATGTGAAGATGAGAAATTGAATATTACAAACGATAAAAAATCTTAGCTACACTGTCGACTACATTCATATTAAAAGGGAAATTGAACCAAATTACTTTCCTGTTCCTAGTCCCGCTGGTTCTTTATGTATACGGTGTGTTACCCTGTATTTTTATTCGTCAGTCGTTGTAATATGTTGCAACTCTCCGAGTACAAGCTGGATACTTTTAATCGTCTGCATGATTGTTAAATGCAGATTGTTGGTGGAAATCTTGCGTGTGTATTTGGTTTCTTCAACTGTATATGTTTGCCTTTACAGCCTAAAAAGAAATTAACTTCTCTTAGGATGCTGTAAATGATAGTTTAAATCAAATTACTTAAATATTCTCAACAGTTCTTTTCTATATCTTATTGTTACAGTTTGTGTCATAGGAAGTTGATAAACTACTGTCTCTTCGTTGTATCAAATTGAATACTTCTGTTTTGTTTTAGCTGCCAATAGAAACACCAAACAATGGACCCATCCACCTTTTCAACACAATAAGAAACTTCGTCATTAGAGCCACTTTTCTGGTGTCCATTCTTATCCTGGTATCATGATTCTATTACTAGCATTCATTTTTATTCCGGTAACGCGGTTTCTGAGTTAAAGGATGTAAATTTTCTCCCAAATTCCAAGGTTTTCAAGAGAACTAATTAAGTTAAAATAGATGAAAGATGACAATGTTAAATTGAATTAAAGGATTTCTTTTAAACACTCCTGAACGACTTACTAACGGTGGAGTTAGTCTCTAAGTGTTTTTCGTTCTAATGTTAATGGCATCGAGGATACACTTGATGACTAAATCCAGTTCGTTATTTTGCAACAATAATCAACCTGCACCTGGAGAGGAAATTGGGGATACGGTTTTTAATGGTTAATGCATGGTGGAGTATACTACGAGATGCTCTATTTTTAGCTAGGCGACTAGATTTTCTTTGTTTTTTTTTCTTCACTTCTATATTTATAGTGTATCGGTGGAGGTCTTGAATTTTTGTTTTTGTATTTTTTGTATTAAATTTTTTTATTGTTATATGTAGGAAGTTTAGAGCACGTTGTGTCGTTTAGTTCATGTATATCCTTTGTTTTGTCTGCAAGCCTTTAGTTGTTTAGAGATTATTTGAAAGATTTTATGTAATTGTTCAGGGAGTTTGGGAGTTGTTAATGCTTGCATCTTATTTTATTTATCAAACTGTAAAGAGTGGTTTCGAATTTTCAACTTCTTTACTTTCGGGGAGGTAGACTTGTACGGTCTAAGTCTGTACATGTCTGCGGGTGTTCTGTTTTTCATGTTAGAATGCATTCCATACCATATGCTTGAATACCCTTTCAGTTCCCTTTTTCGATACGTTTATGTTAAAGATTATTTGATTGTCCTTCAAGGAGTGTACTATAAATAATTATTACACACTCATACACACACACATACATAAAAACATATACATATGTATACATACACATAAATGTGTATATATGTATGCGCGTGTATTGTGTGTCTTTGTGTATATGTATACATGTATGTTTGTATGTATATATATATATATATATAGATATATATACTTATGCACACACATACACACACACACATATATATTTACATACACTTATATATATTTGACTATATATCTTCCACGATATATATCTTGTACTGTACCAGATAACCCTATAGTATTAGTGTATTAATGGAAGCATTATATGCATAAAGAAATATATCTTTTAGTAAAGAAATATATATCTATATTGCTATATTGTTTGTTAAAACAATGAATTTAAATTACACTGACAAATTATATTGAACTATTTAGTACATACAAAAAATGAAAACAAAGGATTCAATGCATTTATATTTATCGTATACTAATTTATACATCGAATTAAATGTTCATGTACATACAAGTTTACGTAGAGTTCCAAGCATTCGCGCTTACTAATTAAAAGCATATTGATAGAAGTCTAACAGAGAAAGAGAGAGAGATGGTCTCTATACATATAGATATATATATATATATATATATATATATGTGTGTGTGTGTGTGTGTGTGTGTGTGTGTGTGTGTGGTGTGTGTGTGTGTTGTGTGTGTGTGTGTGTGTGTGTGTGTACAAACACATATACACACTCACAGACATACATGCATACATATTTATATATATATATGTGTATGTGTGTGTATTTGTGCGTGCGTGTGTGTGTATACTGGTTTCATATATATATATATATATATATATATATATATATATATATATATACATACTGATTTTAATCATTCGATATTCTTACATTTTATTATTCTGCGTTGATTAGGCGGTGATTTATGAACTAAATCTAAGACTCGATACTCATTGGAAATTCAGATGACTATTATAATCGATATATTTTGGGCCAAAAAATATTCATTATATAAATCCATACTGAACGTCCTCCACAACTGTATGAGCCAATTCGAACACTTCAGTAACATTTACAGTAACAGTTACTGTATTCGAACACTTCAGTAACATTTACCATCGTGATTATATTTCAGAAAAGAAAATGTTTTCTTTCTCTTTTTTGTACCTTTTGTATAGTGATCAAATATTCTTTTTTCATTTTTTGCTTATACTGTTTATACTTCCTTTATTTCTGCATGCTTAAACTTTTCGGTTTTCTTTTTTCTTTTTAGAAATCTGGACTCCGAATGACATCACTTAAAGCCGTAAGTAACAATATGTAAATGCTGGGTTTCCTGGATAGAAAAAAACCGAAAGCTACCTACCCGTTAGATGTCAGTAAATCATTTATTTCTCAACAAATTTTGTTTATCCCCAATCGCCAAATTTCCACAAGCAATTTCGATCGCTTTTCCATAAATCTACGTTCCCTCACAAATACCGCACATAAAACCCCTCTGTCTTTGACCATACATTCACCAGATAATCTCGTGCCTGTCGAAATTTCACGGAGAAAAAAAAACAGGAGACTTTCCAAAGGGAATCTGTCAACAAACACAAAGTAAAAAAAAAAAAATGGCGACAAGTGCAATATATTTTACCTCTGTTTTTCTTTGCTCGTATACACTTTTCCCTTTGGTTGTTATACATGTTCTATTATAAACAATAATTGATAAGGAAAGGGTCATTTGGGTTACAATGAATATCACATATGTTTCACGGCCAAACATATTTCACTATAAGTTGATGTGTTTACATTATTCCTGTTGTTGTTTGCTTAATTCTTGTAATCTTATTTATATATTTACTTACTCTTTTACTCTTTGACTCTTTTACTTGTTTCAGCCACGCGGCTGCGGTCATGCTGGAGCACGTAGCTGTTTCTTTGTTGTTGTTATCATTATTATTGTTATTGTTGTT
>NC_042998.1:47028054-47060554 GCF_006345805.1 Octopus sinensis | reverse complement strand
CTAATTGCGGACTTTCAAATACATTTAATAACTACTAGCCGGCGTTGCTCGGGTTTGTAAGGGAAATAACTATACAGCATTTTTAGAGAGTTATAGCCCAAAAATAGCAAAAAAATGCATTAAAAATGGAAAAAATATGATGGTAAATTTTTTTTAAATCGTTGACTCATCGTAGACATTTTTAGAGAGTTACTTCCCTTAAAAAAAATATGCATGAAAATGGAAAAAAATGGTGGTAAATTATTTTTAAAATCGTAGCCTCATCGTAGACGCGCGCTAATACCCAGAAGGGCTCGATATGAATCACGACTATAAGATAACCGGTTTTGGTTAAACTGCACCGCAAAATGTGGGAGTAGTTAGGAATCTAAATCGAAGGGGACAGACACTCACACAACTACAGTTTTATATATAAAGATTTTCTGCTTTTCTTTCGAAAGACGTTTGTATTCTGAAGTCACACGCCCCAGAACACACTTCGTTTTACTTTACTTCTCTTTATTTTCCTTCCCTTTATGACCGTCTTCGCCTTTATTTTAATTATCGTTTTTATATAAACGCCAGCTTGTTGTGAGGAGATTTAAAATGGTTATCTTTCTAGGGTATAGGCTATACAGTTGAATGCTTTCATATTTTTGCCTGGATACCCTTATGCAATGAAAGGGTAAACAAGTATATTAGTAAAACGGCAGTTTACAAGGGGTATCAGGTGGTCAAGAACTGAACCAGAAGCTGATTAGAGAAATATTGTTGTATTTGGATGATAGATTTCATCTGTTGCTCGGTTTAACATAGCCACCTGGTCTTTGTGTCCTTAGTACAGTTTCAATGTTTTCCTTTTTAATTGTTGCAAGTATTTTGACTGAATCACAAGTTTGTGGTAAACACATTCTTTTGATATTCTTCAGCACACGTGTTGTGTTTTAGTCCTACCCGCCATGGAAAACCTGCAAAAGAGCAAATATATCTGCTCTTCTTCTTGTGACTAAGTCTTAGCAATAAAATGATATAATTTGGACTGGGTGGGCTTTCAGTCCTCTAGAAGCAGGTATGGTTGTGTGGTTAAGAATCTCGCTTTGTAACTAAGCTGTTTCGGGTTCAATCTCACAGCGTGACATCTTGAACAAGTGCCTTCTACTCTACCCCCGGCGCGACTAATGTCATGACTGAATTTGGTGAACGGAAACGGCAAGGGATCTCGTCATATATATGCCTCTGTGTGTCTATGTTTGCATTTGTCTCCCCAACCACCGCTTGAAAATCAGTTTTGGTTGGTTATCCTCCGCACCCTAGTGGTTCAGCAAAAGTACCCGTAGAGTAAGAAGCAGATCTAACAAATCTGAGGGGGTCGACTTGTCCGACTAACCTTTTCAAGGTAGTGCGCCAACATACCCGTAGTCCAATGACTTCAACAGTTAAAAGGAAAACATTGAAAAATAAACGTTGTACAAAACTTGATTTTGACCCGTTATTAGTTATCAATAAAACAATAATCTGTTACATCGGATTATCAATCATTCTTAATCTTTTTTACTAGATAATTCTTTACTGCTCCATTTTGTGGAAGTAGGGCATTTTTTCTGTGCCTTATTGACAAAATTTCATTGGCACGTATTAATATTCTAATGCCATTCAAAATGCTTCCCATTAACTAGTTACATTCTCTTCCGTTCCCAAATCAAATTCCTGCGGGATGGATTTTTTTTCCAAACAAGAAGTTAAAATTATTTTGGCGGTGTGTTGCTTCCTTGAGCAAGATAATTTATTTCACGTTGTTCGAGTCTATTCAACTGGCAAAAATGAGATGTAATTCAAAGGGCCAGCTTTGTCTCATTCTGTGTCATTCTGTATCTCTTCAAGAGCCACGTTAAGGGTAGGAGTATTTGTGGAGCGTTCAGCCATTTGCATGTTAATTTCACGAGCAAGTTGTTCCGTTGGTCGGATGAACTGGAACAGTCGACGTAACCGATGGAAAGCCAGTCTTGTAAAATATGGTGAATGTCAGACTTGCTGCATACCGAACAAAAAAAAACTGGTATATCTGTCTTGGAACTGGTCCGAGATTATAATATAGAATGTCGTCATCTGGTGCAGGCCGCCCTTCATGATCAGTTTACATAGAATATAACAGTTGATACTTAGAATTGGATGATATGTCACTCACTTGTTATAAGAATTTTTCAAACTATATGGTATTGATTTTCGTTAGATCTGTAGATGAATATATTCTATACGAAAGTACAACGTAGCCCTAGCTGCGGGATTTTAATTCGTGAGCATGTAATGCAATGCAGTATCCACTTAGCAACTTCAGTGCTTCAAGTTAGTGCCAAACGTCTGCAAAAGATATAGACTTCATTTTCTCTTCTATTTTTTTCTCATCGATTTTGATTTTTGTGGTTTAAAATCATCATCACCATCACCATGATCATCATCATCATCATCATCATTGTTATTGTAAACATTACTCTTCTTCTTCTCCTTCTTGTCTTCATTCTTATTCCTCATCTCTTCCTTTAACCGTTCACCTCATTATTACCATCATAAAATTTCTTCTTTTCTACTATTTTATATAACAGTTGTATCTTATACACAATATACTAGAAATGCAGTAATGCCTATAGTTTATTAAATATTCTTTTCTACTCTAGGCACAAGGCCCGAAAAGATTATTAAGTATTAAAATATCTTTGATTATATGTTTCGAACTATGCACCTCGTGTTTTACAAAAGAAAGTATTTTACAGGAAAACAAACTTCATCAATGAAAACGAGGTTAATTATCCAGCAAGCTATAACCTCATTACTATAAATTACTATAGTTTATTTTATGCTTTAAATTCGTATAAATTTTCATTTATTTTATTGTACCTTATTTTATTTTCTACCAATTATTTATAGGTTCTTTTGGTTCTGTTTATTAAATTAAGAAAACACGCACAGATATTCCTTTTACAGCGTCGGTGAATTATAAATGGCCAATTCAAAATATCATCTTTGTCCTTTCTGTTTGTCTTCGTCTCTCTCCCCTCTCTCTCTTCCCTTCTCTTTATATATACATACATATACATATATATATATATAATATATATATATATAATATATATATATATATATATATATATATATATATATATATATGTGTGTGTGTGTGTGTATGTATATATATATATGTGTGTGTGTGTATGTATATATATATATATATGTATGTATATATATTATCTGTATATATATATATATAAATAAATATATATATATATATATATATTATATATATATAGGCGTTGTGAGAGACGTGGAGAGAGGAAGCGAGAGAGTGTGCTGAGTGTGTGTTTGTGTGTACAGATGTTAAAATTAAGTACCTGTAAGAGTCTTATATATATATATATATATATATATATTATATATATATATATGTATGTATGTATGTATGTATGTATGTATGTATGTATGTATGTATGTATGTGTGTGTGTGTATGTGTGTGTGCATATGTAGTCATGTGTGTGTTTACGCGTGTGCCTGTGTGAGAAGGCGTATTTCTGTGTTTTTCTATACATATGTATATATAAAATTATAAATCCAAATGTTAACAGAAAAGGCCCTCTTTGTCTGAGAAAAGAGATATCAGCTTATTCGTGAACAAATTAAAAAAAGAAACACTCATCACGCTCAGTAGGTTTCCATTTAAATGAAGACCACCACCACTACCACCACTACTACGACCAACGCTGTTTCATCGTTTCTGTCGCATCTTCTTTAGCGCCGAAACCTCTCCACCATAACCACCACTTCATAGCCAGTAAATGGGCAACTGCAACATACTATCAATACAAACATTTCATTCAGTATTGCCACCAAAATTCCGACCACCGCCTCTACCACACTTCCATTCCGATCAAAATCTCTATTAACTATGTTTCCGTCAACATCGCCACTAATTCAGTACTTCGCCAATGCCGTAATCGTCACTGTGTTAAACCTTCTACAATCACCACTGCCTCTAAGATAACTTCGAAAACCACCACTGCAAATAATAATGAATTATTACAGTTAATTTTACCATTACTAACTCCATTACTACATAGTCTCGCCCTCTGCACCATCAGTAATAGAGATCGCTTGTAGACAGCCAGTATGGCGAGTAACAATTGCCACATTTTCTTCTGGGTATATTCATTTTCTCAGGGCCAAATAGTTTCTCTTTATAACCACCATCACCACAAACTGATGTTCGCTAGTTTCAACCGAAATTTTAAAAAACCGTAAATTTTGAACCTACAACAAATACCATTACCAGCATCAACATAATCTTATCTCCATTAATATACATGTATTTTTCCACAAATCTTCACTATATTACTACGCCCTCGAGACTGCTTGGTAAGGAATGTGATTTTTCATAGGGCACACAGCAGGATAAAAAGCAAAACCTGTCAAAAGACGGATGAACTTAGTCAAAAACCATTCAAAAGCGGGGAGTAACAGACCATAGTCTTTAGACATCACTCTAGAACAGTGGTTCTCATCCAGGGTCCATATAGGTTTTTGTGGGCTCCACGCAGGCAAAATAGTAAATTGGGAATCCACAATACTATATTAAGGCCCATGAAGAAGTTCTTATTTAGATGTATTAATAGCAAGAAAGAGATAAAATTCTTTCTCAATCATTTTACATAGTTCAAGTTCCACGAGAGAATGTGAAAATCAACAGGAATTTTGAAATAAGTTTCTATAAAACTAGATTTTAAACAACGGATAGCTATGGGGGTCCACTAAAATAAAATAGCAACCAAAGGGGTCCATTGATAAAAAAATGGTTGAGATCCCTTGTTCTAGAATTAATAAAAAATCCGAATTTATAACTGTCTCATGGCGGAGAACATGCATTTGCTTTTTTGGGGACTACTTCGCTTTGTAGATGAGAGTTTCAAAGATGTTGTGTAAGCTGTTTTTGGCTTTCAATTTCAGCACAGACATTGACATTAACATCTAAAGTAAGATATTCTGTCAGTGATGGCTACATTCGTCTACGACCAATTACATGCATACGTATGCATGTCACGCTCTTTCGATGCCATCTCATCGTATTTAAAATTAAGTAAGGCTGTTTTAGCTATTTTGCACTTACTTCCTAAATATGCCTCACCTCACTCATTCTCTTCCTTTTTATGATCCATCAACAAACACAAACAATAATATATATTATACTCGGGTCCAACTACATACACTACATATATATATATAGGCGTAGGAGTAGCTGTGTGGTAAATAGCTTGCTTACGAACCACATGGTTCCGGGTTCAGTCCCACTGCGTGGCACCATGGTCAAGTGTATTCTATTATAGCCTCGCGCCAACCAAAGCCCTGTGAGTGGATTTGGTAAACGGAGATTGAAAGAAGCCCGTCGTATATATGTGTGTGTATGTGTTTGTGTGCCTGTGTTTGTCCCCACCAACATCACTTGACAACCGATGCTGGTGTGTTTACGTCCCCGTAACTTAGCATTTCGGCAAAAAAGGCCGATAGAATAAGGACTAGGCTTACAAAGAATAAGTCATGGGGTCGATTTGCTCGACTAAAGGCGGTGCTCCAGCATGCCACAGTCAAATAACTGAAACAAAAGAGTAAAGAGTATATATGTATATATATATATATATATATATATATATATATATATATATATATATGTATGTATACATATGTATACATATATGTGTGTATGTGTGTGAGTGAGTGTGTGGCTATGTATATACGTATATACGTGTATATTTATGATGTATGTATGTATGTATATATGTATATATATATATATTATATATATATATATATATATATATAATATATATATATATATATATGTGTGTGTACGTATGTATATACGTCATTAAAGTTACTAAGGGCACTAGTCAGCACCAGTATTGCTAAAAATAAGAGTTAAAACAACTCATAGATACAATAAGCACTTATCTAAATGACTGACAAGGCACGTCAGTCATTGTAGCTCTGAATTGTTTTAACTCTTATTTCTAACAATACTGGTGCTGACTAGTGCCCTTAGTCACTTTAATGACGCATATATTTCTACCTCTCGATTACACAGAAGGATGATAATGGAACCCATGGAAAAATAACACGAATAATTGAGAAATGCTCATCCGTTTCAAGAGGGGGAAATTCGACCTCACAGACTCTCTGTGTTGCGGCTGACTAGTTCAGTTCAGGGAATATCGATTGAATGAGCTTATCCACAAGGACCCGCTCCAATCCTCCAGGGAATTGGCCCAGATAGGATGCTCTCATGATTCTGTAGCCATCGACTTCACTCAATGGAAAATTCAGCAGAATGGTGTGAAATGTGTCGCTGCTGTTTAATGGTAACACTGAGAGAACTTCTGGCATTTGGGCAACAGTAGTGGTTGATCTGTCATATCGAGAGTGCTTCTATGAATCTCCCCACAAAAGATACAGCATGGCTAAGAAATGATTTTCTTGCATAATGGACAGTTGACGTCTGGATTCGCTTTGACTGCGGTTGCACTGCCTGAAAATGTCACAATTGTTCTCTCTGATTTTTTGATTTTTTTCGGGCATGCGTCAAGAAAAGGGAACAATATTGCTGTAGCAAGGGAAGTACCATCGTGGGAGATGGGTTTTATGGTTCTACGATTGGAGGTAATTCTGGTAGGGTTAAAATTTTTAGAGATGGAATATATATTAGTATCGTTTTGGGTTGCACTTTGGTATTGGATTTGGTTTCTAGTGTTTCTTTAGTGTGTATCTAGCGTCCCTGCGATATGTAAAAAGATAGCCACATTGCACGCATTATCTTTCACATAGGCGGGTAGCAATTTTTGGGTTCCGTTTCGTTCGTGCATCACCGAAATGATTTCTTAGATGTCCTCAAAATGATTTCCGTTTGTATTATTTCTCTTTTTTCTTTTTTTTTTTTCTGGCGTCGTTGTGGGCGCGGGCAAATAGCGGGTCAGGGGTAATATAGTAGATACGTTGGATTGAGGTGAAAAAACTTATTCTTCCTAATAGATGTAGTGGAATGACAGTTGTAGATAGATGATGACGACGACGACAACCATGATGACGATGATGATAGTGATGTTGATGAATACGGTGATTGTGGTGGTGGTGGTGATGGTTTTGGTGATGGTTATGTTGGTGTTGGAGCTGGTGGTGACGGTGACGGCGACGACAATGATATTGATGGGTAAATAGGTTCAGTTGCTCGGGGAATGGGTGCGGTAACTGAAGATTGAAATGAATGTATTGTACCAGCAGTAATGGGATGGGCAGCAACGAGGTCACGAAGGTCAGAGCTAAGTAGAAGTTGTGCATTTTCTTTTTGATGCAGTTGAAACGTATCAGCAGATTACGGAGGGATCGTTATTTTTTTCCAGTCACTTTACATTTTTATAGCAAATTCTACCGAAGACCCTTTATCTGAAATTCTTTCGGAATCTATGAAATAAATAAGTCCCAGTAAGGTACTGAAAAGAAGTCATCTAATCTCCGTGAATATTTGTAGTTTGTGTTACTGACTTGTAGACATCAAGAACACGCTCCTGTACATCAAGTACAGGACATCACTAACGAGTGAATAATACGTAAACAAACGATAGATAAGTACAAGTCCTCTACTTATCTCTCGTGTGTTTACGTATTTTTCATTTGTTGGTGATGTCCTGTACTTGATGTATTTTATATTTATTTATTCATAATCGAACGTAGCATTGCCCACAGTAAGTTTTTACTTTTACCTATATATATATATATATATAGTAAATCAAAAAAAGTACAAACACAAAAGAAACAACAACGTGAGGACGTGGTACATGTAATGTATTAGCAGACGCTCAGGAAAGGAAGAAAAGATGGTTTAACGTTTCGAGCAGACGCTCTTCTTCGGAAACAGAGGAAAGTCCAATAGAAGGAAAGACAGAGGAAGAAAATCGCAAACGATTCACATGTGGTTATATTTTGAAATAACCGGAAGAGAATGGGTGAAGAAAGAGTTCTTTCTAAGACAGGAAAGTGTAAGGGAAGTGATATGTGTGGGTATGTACGTGTGCGCAGGTCTGTGTGTGTGCGTGCAATAGCAGTTGTGTGTGCGTGTAGTGTTGTGTGTGTGTGTGTGGTTTTGGCTGTTTATATGTGTATGTGTGAGTGAACTCTGTGTCACAGTTGTAGGAAGAATTTAGTAGTAGGAGTGGCTGTCTTTTGTGTAGTGTGTTCCTTCACATTGCGTAGGGGAATGGTCAGTACAAAGGTGTTTGACTGGCAGGTTGAAGTATGTGAGTGCGTGTATATGTACGTGAGTGCGTGTATGTATATGTTCTGTGTGCATGTTTTGGTACGAGTGTTTTCTACTATAGTCTTCCACTATAGTCTCTGGCCGACCAATGCATGTGTGGATTTGGTAGACGGAAACCGAAAGAAGCCCGTCGTGTATAAATGTATACACACGCACATGTATATATATATATACATACATACATACATCATACATACATACATACATACATACATACATACATACATACATACATAAATATATATTTTCTTTTATTCTTTTACTTGTTTCTGTCATTTGACTGCACCACCTTTCAGCCGAAGAAATCGACACGACCCCAGGGCTTATTCTTTGTAAGCCTGATACTTATTCTATTGGGCACTTTTGCTGAAACGCTAGGTTACGAAGACAGACACAGACACAAGGACACACACACACACACACACACACACACACACACACACACACACACATATATACATATATATATGTATATGTATATATATATATATATATACATGTATATATATATGTATATATATATGTATGTATATATATATTTGTGTGTGTCCTTGTGTCTGTTTTTGTCCCCCACTATCGCTTGACGACCGATGTTGATGTGTTTACGTCCCCGTAATATAGTGGTACGGCAAATGAAACCGATAAAATACATATCGGGCTTTAAAAAGTAAGTCCTGACAAAAATACTCTTTAAGACGGTGTTCCAGCATACATACGTCTTTATGCGTGTATATCTTATACGTATATTTTCAGGGTGGATACAAGTGTATGTAGAAGCACATTTCATGCTGAGGTTATACTTCGAAATTTCGAGAGTTTTGAGGAGTATGGGAGTTGCTCCTTAGTCATCTCTAATCTCCTGTCTGTTCTCGCATGCAAAAGAGCTCTGCGTATATAACAGTAGATGGTCTGATGTTTAACGCATATAAGATAGTGCACTGTGTTTGACTCTGGTATTGCCGATCTTTTTGATCCAAATGCCGGTCCTCACACAACACAAGAGCAGTATGAAATGATGCGTTTTGCTCAAGAACAAAGCATGCCACCCGACCCGGGAACCGAACCGTATATACAATTTTCATATAAGCTGTTATCACCACTTGCATATCATATTTAATATCTATATACTATCGATAGGCGATAGGCTAGTTATTGAAGTATTTGTCCAGAGATAACATCTTTTATACATACACACACACCTATATATATATATAAAAATATATATATATATATCCATATCCATATACCCAGGCCTATTCCCCTGTTTTTTAAGAGTTAGCCACAACACACATTCCTGGTATTCCATTCATTTCCCAACTCAAAATATAGTCAAACGGACATTAAAAATAACAAATAACAAAACAACAAAAGTACGTACACGCGGGATGTCTTAGCCGGACTATCAGTAAAGGTAGAATAAAAGAATAGACTTTTAGAAATTCGAGCACAGCTCTCCATCAGAATGAAGAGAAAGGAAAAGACCATAGAAAGGAAAAAGTCCAAGAAAAGCCCGTGTGTAATTATTGATGCATGTATGTAAATGTGTGCGCGTGCATGTGTGTGTTGGGAAAGATATAAGCCGTGTTTCTGAATGAAGAATTATGGCTGAAAACCATGTCCTCTTGGATTTCTATTTAGTCATATCAATATAATGTCTGTCATTAGAATGAAGATCCAGATTCCTTGGTTGTCTTCTACTTCGTATACGACCACTTCAGTGTTACATTACTTATTTTGCAGGGAATTCGATGGTGTACTGTCATGAACAATCTGCCACATTACATACAGCTTACCGGGTTTCATAGTTTCCATATTAGCCGTTTTGCTGTAACTTAATTTAAAAGCATGCTTGTTAAAAAATCGTTCCAGTTTCCAAATGAAGTGTTTGGCAATTAAATTTAGAAAGCTTTAGTGAGTTCTAGGTGTATAAATCATTTGATATTTCGATATCTTTTCTTTCTATGTGTTCTAAATATGGAAATACGCTGGATGTTATTGTAAAATCCGCAAGCTTTTAAGACTTCATTATAATCAGGATCTGTTTGTGAAAAATCTCTTTTCGTGAAGACATATTCAAAATCTTTCCACTCATATTCAGGATCACTCTTATTTCTCATAAATACACTTGTTGCTCTTTACTCCTGTCGCTTATCGCTGATAAGATTTTCCAAATTATATATTTAAGTATAGTCTGGTTATATGACCCTGTGTTAAAATAAATGAAGAATGTATTTATTTTGCCTGAAAGAGTTATATGAGTTATTTTTATACTTAATTATTTTCAGGAAATTAACTCAAGTTAAATTATCGCTAGTGTGATTTTAAAACCAAAATACTGAACATTTCGATGATATCTTTCTTTAGTTTATCTAGCGAATTTTCATTGGCATTTTTAAAGCCACATCTTGCATCATCTTTGTAAAAACGGAAGTCTACAATGACAAATTCCTTACAAGAGCACGCACACACACACACATACATACATACATACATACATACATACATACATACATACATACATACATACATACATACATATACTTATATATATTTATACGTATATATATATATATATATATATATATATATATATATATCACGTGATCACGTGACCGACCAGACCATCAGATGTTGTTACACATCGCTGGTCACAATGCGTTTGCATTGTTTTAGCCTTCGAATGACGCCACCCCGCTGGCTAAGCGAGCGGGCCAACAGAAGGAAGAGTGGGAGAAAGAGTGGTGAAAGAGTACAGCAGGGATCACCACCCCCTGCCGGAGCCTCGTGGAGCTTTTGGGTGTTTTCACTCAATAAACACACACAACGCCCGGTCTGGGAATCGAAACCGCGATCATGCGACCGCGAGTCCGCTGCCCTAACCACTAGGCCATTGCGCCTCCACACACACACACACACACACACACACATATATATATATATATATATATATATATGAAACTTACTGGATACACCGGTCCACAGGGAATTTCAATCCCAGAGCCTAAGTCTGTGAGGGACCTGGGTATCGACATGAGTGATGATACCTCTTTCCAAGTGCACATTACCAGGATGGCGACAAAGTGGAGACGACTGGCTGGGTGGATTCTAAGAACATTCAGAACCAAAGATAAGGAAACCATGATGGTCGTCTGGCGGACATTCGTCCTCAGTCGCCTGGATTACTGCTCACAGCTATGGTCACCCACCAGTTTAAAATTAACAGCGGACCTTGAAGCAATCCAGAGAAGATTCACAAAGAAGATCGTCTCTTTGCAACAGCTCAGCTACTGGGAAAGGTTGAAACAGCTAAGACTCTACTCCCTGGAGAGAAGACGGGAGAGGTATGCAGTGATATATGTCTGGAAGATCCTGGAAGAAATTGTGCCAAATTTTGACATTGTAAGCTACACCAATGCTAGAACGGGACGACACTGCATAGTGCCAAAGATCCCAGCAATGCCATCACGCTTCAGGACCAGCTTCTACAACAGCCTGGGTTTCAAGGGCCCACAGCTTTTTAATATTCTCCCAAAAAGTCTGAGGAACTTCCACAAAGTAGATGCAGCAGTTTTTAAATCAAAGCTGGACATCTTCCTGTCAAGAGTCCCAGATGAACCTACCTCACGGCAAGATGTGCAAATGAGAGTAGCTGTATCAAACTCCATTCTTCACCAAGTGCCACATATCAGACGAGGTTCGTCGTAATAACAGTGTAGCACAAAACGGCGGTGCATCAGCATGGCCGCAGCTCTGAGCTGAAACTAGAAAAAAAAAAAATATATATATATATATACAGCCGGTGAGTTCTTCATAAGTCCGAAAAAAACACACTCGAAAAGTGTTTCTGAGCAGTAATATTTATAGCAATTTAGGCTACTGACGTCCATTTCAGGGACTCGTATAACTCTCGATGCGAAAATTTGGTACCATCCTCTTTAGGATTTTCCATATGTATACCACTGCACATCTCTCCCGCTTTTGTTCCAGGGTGTAGAGTTGTAGCTCTTTCAGTCTCTTCCTGTAGCTCTATTGTCCCGCAGAACCGCTTCGAGTTTCGCTATTAATTAGACATTGTATGGCGACCACAGCTGAAACCAGTAGTCTGGATGGCTGGGGACAAATGTCTTTCATAGACCCAGCGTAATCTCATGGTCCTTTCTCTGAAAGTTCTCAGAGTACATCTGGCCATTCGCCTGCACATTGCCATGCTGTTGCTATGTGTATGAAGCGAGGCGCCGTTGATCATATGAATCCCCAGATAGTGCACTGTGTTTGACTCTGGTATTGCCGATCTTTTCGGTCGCAAATCCATTTTTGCGGCATGTTAGTGCAAGGTAGCTGATAGCAGAAGTCTTGGAATTTTCCAAAAATTAAATTTCATGTTGTTTTCATGGCATTTAGATCTTTCTGTAAAATATTCGAATCGAAAGATTCCTTGACTGCTTGACTACTTTTGTATCGTAGGCGTAGGTAGTAAGTGTGGTTGTCTGTGTAACTCTTTGTCCGTATGTGTGTATGCATGTATGTAAGTATATATGTATGTATATAGTATTCTTGTTAAAGAATAATAAATATTTACTCTACAAAATGTACTGGAGAATTCTTCAGTTTAATGTCAAATTTGTTTCTATTATAATTTAAATATTTCGTTATTAATACTATTAAAGTATTTATGTATTTAATACGAGTGAATATATATATTTTATAATATATTATTATTAATATCAGGAAGTAAATAGAAAATTCTTCAGACAGATAGATACGTGTGTAAAATAATTGTATTAAAAATATGAATATATTATAACATAAAAAAGGTGGCGAATTGCCAGAATCATTAGCACACCAGACATAATTCTTGTGACATTTTGTCTGCCTTTGCTTCTGAGTTCAAATCACGTCACCTACGGCTTTGCTGTTCATCAATTCTGGATCTCTGAGTAATAGTTGAGCACTATGGTCGATGTGATCGCCAAGGCTGTGCTTCAAAAATTTTAGGCCTTGTACCTTTACTAAAAAGAACTACAGCTTAACATTAATATAAACATTAATATAGATAGATATCGCATTTTGTATATCTTACTTAACGCGGATATACTGTAGAAAACCACACACTGCAGTATTTGTCTTGAGAAAGCATCTTGTGCACGTAAGTAGTAGTAGCAGATGAAAAGCGTCCAGTAGCGGCGGTGGAGTTGCTAGATCCGGGATATCTGTGTACATAGGATTTTGTATAATCAATGTTATCAAATGACCCTGCTCTTTTCTGTGTTTCAAAAGAACAGTCTGAGTTAGTGCTTTTTCTCCAAGCAAAGTCCTTTTTGAAATCTAATTTTAATTTTGCGATCATTGTAAATTCTATAGCATTATTATCTGTAGTATCATATATTTTAAAATTATCTAATGCTTTGTATATTTTAGTTACCGGCGAATAAGAGCCTATTGTGTTAAATTTGGCGTTGAACTTAATAAAGATTATCAAGCTAACTGCTGTTTTTATAATAATTATTGCGTCGATTGAGATAATTCCCAATGTTATTTTATTTTCTGAGAATGTTCGTAGAGCCTAAACGAATCTTAGATTGGAATAGGTTTATTGAACAACATTTTGAGTTAGCAGAAAAGTTATCTTTATGGTCTCTAATTGTGATAAACGTTTTAACTTTTATTAAAACCTTTTGTCTGCTTTCTATACTAAGCTTTTCTGCGTTGGCTTTGCTCCTCTGTTAATATCATTATGGCTTCTCTGGCCTCGTGCCAAAATTTGAAAATAATATTATAATGACTTCTTAAGTCAGCGAGCTGGTACACACTGGGAAAAATTCTTAGCGGCATTTCGTCTGTCCTTACGTTCTGAGTTCAAATTCTGCCGAGGTCGACTTTGCCTTTCATCTTTTTGGTGTCGATAAAGTAAGTACTAGCTGGCCGTTGGAGTCGATGTAATCGACTTACTCTCTCTCTCCCGAAATGGCTAATCCCGTGCCAAAATTTGAAATCTGCATTATCATTATAGTATTCGCATGTTTATGCTATTGTTTAATCCATTAACATCTCTTTAGTTTTATCAGACAAGGTGAGAACTTACAGAATTTAACATTTAGTGTTGTATATTACTTAAGATGTATTATTATGTATTATTTAAGATTTAGTATCTTGTATTATTTAAGCTTTAGCATGATGTATTAAGATTTTGTATTATATATTATTTAAGATGTATTGTTATTACTTAAGAGGTAGAATCGTTAGCACACTGGACGAAATGCTTAGTCCGTCGCTATATTCTGAGTTCAATTTCGCTGAAGTTGTCTTATCCTTTCGGGCTCGATAAATTAAGTACCAGTGAAATTCTGGGGTCGATGAAATCGGTTAGTCCCCTCCTCCAAAACTTCTGGCTAAACTGTTTATATACTCAAGTGTTTAACACGCTATAAATACCAGTGGCCTGTCAATGGGGATCTTAGTCCACACAGTATCAATGTATGATATAATATATATGCAGCACATGGTATATACATATATATATATATAATATATATATATATAATATATATATATATATATATATTATATATATATATATATATATATATATATATATATATATATACATATATATCAGGAGTGGCCATACTTGCTTAGTGTAAGAGTCACATTCAGATGTTTGAGATCTGCACGACAGAAACAAGATACAGACATGTTTTTGTTACATACACATTTGTTACAGAAATTCTATATACAATTGTTAAAAAATGCTTGTATGCAATAATATTTAACCATGTATACAATTTGTTTAACTGTTAATTTGCATTTGTTTCATTAATCACAAAATACACATGTATATATCAAATGCTTTTAAAATCTTGACGATTGTTTTAACTATATTGAGCATATTTAATACCGTTATGAACTACGGGAACTTCTAAGAAGAATGTGCGAATTTTCATTTCGGTGACATAAAATTAGACAACACTAAAAAGGAAAAAAATTATATTTATTTGTCTTAGTAAATATCAGGTCAAAACATGGAGGAAAATATGTAAAATAAAAAAAAAGGTATTTTAATCAGATACCACCTTACAAAATTACAATCTTATCGTATGTTTACGACAAACAGACAATGCCACAAATATCGCTCTATCAAAGCCGCTATTTACTGCTAGTATAGATATTGCGGGTCTCCATCTTGGTTGTGAGTTGTTATAGATCTGGTTGATATGTTGTCAAAACTGTACGATTTAACTCCGTCGGGTATTGGTTTGTAAGGACTGCACGATGCTTCGACTTCACAAACTTCAATACAGAGTACAGTGATCCACATCAGTATGTTGTGCTGAACATTGAGATAAGCCGCACACTAGTTTTCTTCAGTTTAGGATATCTTATTTTTGGAACTTGTTTCTAGAACTCAGTTGTAGACTGGGATTTATGGATCATCTTTAGACCAGAATCCTCCTGTAGTTCCATTAGTTCCGTATCTACAGCAGATGATACCGTAACTAGAAGTTCGAGAATTCGACATCCATCATTGATCACATCAGCTATAAATGGAACTACAAGAAAGGCGAAGCAGGGCTTTAGCTTCCGCAAGTCATCAATCCTGGTTAGGAAATTATCGAGCAGTCCTTGGAATTTATCTTCGTATTCTTTCAGCCTGTGGCCTTTTATTTCAATATCAGAGAATGTATTTTCTCTCCTAAAGAAATTGGGAAAGTGACTGAAGTTTCTTGACAAGATGTCTCTTTGAAAAACTTTTATTTCATTCTGAAAGCTGAAAATTGCCTGAATAAGATCAGAAACAATTTTATTGTTCCCTGGAGTGCTAAGGTGAGAGTTTGTAGATGATTCATTGTATCCATAAGAAAATCAGATCTTGCATCCATTCATCATTTTCCATTTGAGGATAGGATCTTTTCTTTTCTTTAAGAAAAGTAATAATAAGGCTCCAACGGATTAGTAAACCTACTCAGGACATTGCTGGTTCACATCAACTAACAATGCAGCAGAAAGAGACATTACTGGGTTTATCTTCAAGCTCCAGTTCTTCAATAAAATTTCTGAATTGTCAGTAAGTTTTCTCATTTAAACGTATGAAATTGACGATTTGAAAGACAGATTTCATAACATCTTTATACTTGAAGCATCTGGCTGCCAGATATTCACGATGAATAATGCAATGAACAAGGAAAAACTCTGGAAAGCTGGAATCATTTTTCATAACTGCAATTAATCCTACATTTTTCCCATCATTGCAGGTGCTCCATCTGTTGCAACAATGACGAATTTATTCAGTGGAACATGAGCATTTGTGAAGGTTCTGCCAAACGCATTTTTAATGTCAACACCACGAGTTGTTTTTTTGGATGCTACTAAGTCCAACACTTCTTTCACAGTTACATCAGACGAAAAAAAACGAATAAATCCTGCCAGTTGTGGGTTGTCCTGTATGTCTGTTGATTCGTCAAGAGCTAAGCTGAATGCAAGAGAATTTTTTTTTATCATTTCGCATTTTTGCCTGCAATATCAGCACCGATCTGAGAGATACGTCTCTCTGTAGTGTGACGGAAAACTGGTGATTGTATTATTAATTGCTAAAATCTTATGTTCTTTGGATCTAACACTGCAACAGCTTCAGTTATGTTCTTAACCATCAGGATATGGGCGTTAAGCACGAGCAATATTGTATGACATAACAAAACTGCTTCAGTCGTTGTATCAACTTCCTTACTGAACGTTGTCAATAGTATCCGCTGGCTATTTTGTCATGATTTTAACACAGTCAATTCGTTTTTCCTTTATTTCTGATTAAGGTGGATAATCATACGAAAGGCTTTTGTGATTTTTTTCAAAGTGGCGTTTCAAGTTACTGGCTTTGTAATGACTGAGTGATACATGGCAGATAAGGTACAAAGGTTTAACTTCTTTAACGGTGAATGCAAAATCTTCCTCCCAATCTGGCTTAAAATTTCTGTTTTCATCTTCATATTTTCATCCCTTACAATTTGAGGCGGTAATCTCTCTTCAAAAAATGTTCACTGACACTTTTAAATAAAACTTGTATCCGGAGTGTACCAACTATGTCTGCACAGTTCAATGTCTTCTGTTATATTGCATCAGTGTATATGACGTGAGTGCGATCGGACCTAGACTCATTAAGCCACCTATGACCACAGTCACTTCCCCGGCGCGCCCAAACCTTTAAACTCCTTACCCATGTCCTCAGTCTTCCGACATTTCTCTGTAAACCTTGCTGACCAGAAATTTCTTTAATGCCCCTACTTCCCACCATTCCTTCATTTAGCACCAAAGAGCAATGCCTCACTCAGATCTAGCATTAAAATTTGGATTCAAATTCTTAAATATTTTTACTAAAGATGAACATTAAACTTACATGTTAATCCAATGGGGTCTCAATTCATACCCTATAAATAATCATAAAGCTTGAAATTTTCTTATATACCTTTTAAATTAGTTGTGATGAAAAGGGAGCTCGGGCAACGTATTTCCACGAGCCATATATTAAAGGTCAAAGAGCCGCATGTGGCTCGCGAGCCGCGGTTAGACCACCTCTGATATATACATATATATATATATAATCATATCAAAGGGAAATGGAAATTAATTAAAATTTACATTTCCAGTGGGCTAACGTGTAGAGATTTAGTCAAAAAGACTATATATTAAGTCATACGATATAGTGTATATTTAAACACATGAGGAATTTACTCATAGGAATTCAACACGCAAGAAAGAACAGCCAGGTTCTATAACCACAAAAAATTAGGGATAAAATTCGACAGGAACGAAATGAAAAATAAAAAAACATTTTACCATCTAGTTTCCTTTGTTTATTTTTTTATTGCTGGCGAAGGACTGCGGCTGCGCAGTAGATTTTGAAAAAGTTAGGACGTATAAATACAGGGCAAGTAGTTTTGATCACCCCGTGTGTATACGTTTAATCCTAGGTGGTCCTGCAGAAGAAGATTGCACCTGGCTAGTTCCTTTGCTCGCTAAACTAAAATCAGAAACCAATTGGTCCAGGAAACTAGATGGTAAAATGTTTTTATTTTTCATTTCGTTCCTGTTGAATTTTATCCCTAATTTTTTGTGGTTATAGAACCTAGCTGTTCTTTCTAGCGTGAATAGAATCTAGCTGTTCTTTCTAGCGTCTTGAATTCCTATGAATGGATTCCTCATGTGTTTAAATATACACTATATTGTATCACACACACACACACACACACACACACACACACATATATATATATATATATATATATATATATATATATATATATATATATTTATATATATATTGATGGGCGTGGGAGTATTTGCGATTGCATGTGTATGTCTATGTCCCTCTCCATATACATATAGAGAGAAGGGTGAGAGGAGAGAAAAGAATGGTGAGGTGAATATAGGGAGATGCTTATATGTATAGATTAACAGATAGGCAAATTGCTGACAGACTGACACGTATATAGATACTGTTGGATATAAAACTTCAGAGGGTAGATGAGAGAGAAATATTGGAAAGAAAATTGTCAGAGTGCAATGAGAAATAACGAAAGAAAGTGTGAGAAAGCAACAAGATAAAAACGATTGGAAAAAAATTTATCTGTATGAAGGAAGAGATTGAAATAGGAGTCCTAGACAGTGAGATCGTGAGCGTGTGTGAGAAAATTAATATTTCTTACGGAATAGGAAGATATAACATAAAACAAATGAGAAAATATATAAACCAATAGACTAGAAAATAAATCCTATAAAGATAACATCACACTAATCAACACTGCCTTGATAAAAAAAAGTATTCACACGCGAAATAAACGGAGTATTCATGAATAACAGCAGGAGCAGCAATTTTAATAGTATTACTCTCATTTATACTAACTTTATGGTCAATAGTATCAACATCAGCGTGTCTCAGGCAATGCATTTTCGAAACTACTGATCAAACCAAGGATGGCAACACCCGATATATTTCGATTTTATTCTGATACTCCTAATGAAGAAAGACAGCGTTATGTTTTCGGTGAAGTAATAATGAATTACTCAGTATTTATGCAATGGTGTCTCTGAGCTGTTTGCCACTAAGCAATTATATTTTCGTATGCAAACACACCTAGATTCTTGTCTATTTATTATGTTTTTCAATTGTGAAACACTTCAGAAACTATTGGTTTGTCCGGAAAGTTCATGCCGATTTATAGTAGTTTACCTTTGACTTATTTGGGAACATTGTCCAGTCCATAGAATAGGATTTGACCACACCTCCTTTAAGAGGACAGTTTAAGCTATCTTTTCGTGGAAGAAGGTTTATGTTCCTTTCAGCTGTGTTAATTTTGTAACACTATAAAATGGAAGTTAAAAGTTCATTTTCCGCACTTGATGCTTTGGGAACCAGACAAAAATTGCTGCAGCTCGGCTGGGACGTGTTACCCCACTCTCCGTATCCATTGCGCCTTCGGATTTCCACTTATTCAGGCCTCTGCAGAATAGTCTTAATGGTAAAACTTTTAATTCCTTGGATGACGTAAAAAGAGACTTTAATGAATTCATTGCCATGAAACCACCTCAAATCTGGGAAGAGGGTATTTTCAAGTTAAAGGAAAGAGGGAGATGCATTGTGCAAACAAAATGGCTCATATTTGGTTGATTAAAAATGTAATGGCAAGTATTTATTGACCTTTTTCTTACCTTTAAAAATCGGCACGAACTTTCCGGACAACCGAATACAAAGAGATACCATTTTGCTGGAAAGGAAAATAAGACCGAAGTGTCCGAAGTTGTCTCCCCGAATTTAGCCAGAAAATGACTACATCGACGTTAGTCACTGCATAATATCGATTGTCATTTTGTCTCGTTCTAACCGAGTATTTATATTCTAGTTTGGTGTTTGCTTCTCTGTGAATTAAATATGTTAAATAACGTACCGACAGATTGAAAATGTTGTGACTTAATTACTGTTAGGGTGCTATCACATTGTGATTGTCATGTACCAAGGCAACACTAAACTGATTCAGATTGCATTATGTACGTACACAACGTGTTCCGGTAAAGTTAGCTAAGACGATAAGTGGTGTTGATTTGCTCCTAGTGAATTTTGATTCAATACACAGGAAGCAATCCAGAAATGAATATTTTAGCTTTTCAGTGATATCTTCGAATCTATTTTGAAAATGTTGTATGTAAATATATACATGCATACAAATATACAAGTATATATATATATATATATATATATATATATATATATATATTTATATATAGAGGGCATTATACATACATGCCAGGAGGCATTCTACATACACGCCATACGCTAAGAGGGACAATCAGTCATTTCTACCAAAAATATTACTAATCCCACCGAATGCAATTTTTCAAAGAAAGACATTTAAAAATATATAGACCTGTATCACAGTGATTTCATACTTACGTAATCATCAGCAGGCCTGAATATACTATAAATAAACAACGACCCTGCTTCGCTTAAGCCGATCAGCTAACTGATCAACATCAACGAAGCACATGGGTGAGTTTATATATACTATATCCGGATGAATGGCAAACTTTTACGAATTGCATTTCGGGAGAGGAAAAGTTTTTTCGGAATAAAAATTTAGCAATTAAGACAACTACTTAATAAGGAAAACTTAACAAGAAATTGTCAGGTAGATAGCGTAAAAACCTCATAAGAGAAAAAATTTCAAAAATAATTATTTCTTATTGAACATATTAATTATATATAGAGGGCATTATATATACATGCCAGGAGGCATTCTACATACACGCCATACGCTAAGAGGGACAATCAGTCATTTCTACCAAAAATATTACTAATCCACCGAATGCAATTTTTCAAAGAAAGACATTTAAAAATATATAGACCTGTATCACAGAAATGACTGATTGTCCCTCTTAGCGTATGGCGTGTATGTAGAATGCCTCCTGGCATGTATGTATAATGCCCTCTATATATAATTAATATGTTCAATAAGAAATAATTATTTTCGAATTTTTTCTCTTATGAGGTTTTTACGCTATCTACCTGACAATTTCTTGTTAAGTTTTCCTTATTAAGTAGTTGTCCTTAATTGCTAAATTTTTATTCCGAAAAAACTTTTCCTCTCCCGAAATGCAATTCGTAAAAGTTTGCCATTCATCCGATATAGTATATATAAACTCACCCATGTGCTTCGTTGATGTTGATCAGTTAGCTGATCGGCTTAAGCGAAGCAGGGTCGTTGTTTATTTATAGTATATTCAGGCCTGCTGATGATTACGTAAGTATGAAATCACTGTGATACAGGTCTATATATTTTTAAATGTCTTTCTTTGAAAAATTGCATTCGGTGGGATTAGTAATATTTTTGGTAGAAATGACTGATTGTCCCTCTTAGCGTATGGCGTGTATGTAGAATGCCTCCTGGCATGTATGTATAATGCCCTCTATATATAAATTAATATGTTCAATAAGAAATAATTATTTTCGAAATTTTTTCTCTTATGAGGTTTTTACGCTATCTACCTGACAATTTCTTGTTAAGTTTTCCTTATTAAGTAGTTGTCCTTAATTGCTAAATTTTTATTCCGAAAAAACTTTTCCTCTCCCGAAATGCAATTCGTAAAAGTTTGCCATTCATCCGGATATAGTATATAAAACTCACCCATGTGCTTCGTTGATGTTGATCAGTTAGCTGATCGGCTTAAGCGAAGCAGGGTCGTTGTTTATTTATAGTATATTCAGGCCTGCTGATGATTACGTAAGTATGAAATCACTGTGATACAGGTCTATATATTTTTAAATGTCTTTCTTTGAAAAATTGCATTCGGTGGGATTAGTAATATTTTTGGTAGAAATGACTGATTGTCCCTCTTAGCGTATGGCGTGTATGTAGAATGCCTCCTGGCATGTATGTATAATGCCCTCTATATATAAATTAATATGTTCAATAAGAAATAATTATTTTCGAAATTTTTTCTCTTATGAGGTTTTTACGCTATCTACCTGACAATTTCTTGTTAAGTTTTCCTTATTAAGTAGTGTCCTTAATTGCTATATATATATATATATATTTAATATGTACATATATATATATATGTATATATACATAATATATATATATATACATATATACGTATATATATATACATATATACATATGTATATACATATATATATGTATATATACATGTATATATATACTTCTGTACATATATATACGTATATTTATATACATACACATACATAAAAATACATATAAATCTATATATACATCTATACATATCTATATATACATATACACATATATATATATATGTGTGCAGATGTATATGCACATAACTACATGCATATATATATATATATATATATATATATATATATATACATACATAATATATATATATATAGATAGATAGATAGATAGATAGATAGATAGATAGATAGATAGATAGATAGATAGATAGATAGATAGATAGATAGATAGATAGATAGATAGATAGATAGATGATAGATATAGATATATATACATGCATGTATGCATGTATACAAATGATATAATAGTTTCAATACTATTATTATTGAAAGTATTAAAACCGAATGTATCTCACATTACAATAGAGACGTTATTGTTTCGCTTTTGACACGCAATACTGAAATAGTGCAAGAAGTAAGAGATTGCTGCGTGCTCATATTAGGCAAAAAGTTAAAAATTGTTTGGGCCCATGACACTGCATGGACCCTAAATAAGGCATGTGTAAATTGAATGAAATCGGTTAGGTAGTTCCCGAGTTTTAGTAATGCACACATACCGACACACAGATAGACACACAGATATTCCCAGCTTTATATATATAGATACATATACATATATGTATATATGCACACACGTATACATGCATATATAGATAGATAGATAGATAGATAGATAGATAGATAGATAGATAGATAGATAGATAGAGAGGGAGTGAGAGAGGGGGAGGGATGTGAGTTGAGAAAGCGAGAGAGGTAGATAGGGATGAAAATTAGAAAGACGCATAAGTAAGGGAGAACGAATGTACGCAGAGTGAAGTAAAATTGACGAAAAAATAGCAAAGAATGTTTGAAGGAGCAAAAAGGTGTTAAGATAAAAATATAAAGAAATACAACCACCAGAAAAGAAGAGTGAAAAAGAAACAGAAAGAGAAAATAGAAAAAAGAAAAGAAAGAAGAATTTGAAGAAGAAGAAAAAGCTGAAAAATATGAAAAATAAAGAAAAATATAGTAAAAGGAAGACGAGGGAACAGTAAGGGTATAGAGGCAAAGGGAAAGTTCTTGTCTGTAGGGAGACGATTAGTTTTTATCTTAACGAGAAACCTGTGTGTCTGAAGTGTCAGTCTTCTTCAACAGGTGCTTCTAAGGTTTATATTTTCATAGAAAATATTTACAGCTCGCTTCTCTAAACTTGTGTTTGAATTCCTTAAAAGCTTTCTCACATTTACTGTCGTGTCTTGTTATATGGACTGTATCGTTAGCATGGCCATCATCATGACCATCGGTATTAATAGCAAAATGTTGTTGGATTATTCAGTGTCTTTGACAGATATTAGAGATTACAATGTTTAAATCTTCAATAGGATTTGAAATTAAAGATAGATTTAAAAGGACAAAATTATGCAATACAAAATCTCTATTTCAGCATCGAGTTTAGTATTAAGCTTCCTAGGTCGGGGTATCGGGAAAGCCTACTTTTTCTGTTGGGGGCTTATATGCCCCATTACTAGACTATTTTCCTTTAGTCATTTGCACGGTGATCGCTGTAAGCTTTAAGTTTATAAAAAATTCCATTAGTATTATTATTTATAGAATTGTAAAACCCGACACCGCTTAACAAAACCATTCGCACCGAATATATGTATGTATGTATGTATGTATGTATGTATGTATGTATGTATTTATGTATGTATGTATGTATGTATGTATGTATGTATGCATGCATGCATGATGTATGTATGTATGTATGTATGTATGCATGCATGCATGCATGTATGTATGTATGTATGTATGTATGCATGTATGTATGTATGTATGTATGTATGTATGTATGTATGTATGTATGCATGCATGTATGCATGCATGAATGTCGCTCTGATAATGCGATCACTGCATTGTTTAAAACAGGAATGAGAAAGCAATATTTGACAGTAAGTAATCCCCTGATTAAGCAGACAGGTATGGTCGGCCGACTAATTTCGTCAAGCACTTTCTCAGTCTAAAAGTAATTTTTTCTTGAATTTGCTAAGCTCTTTCCTTCTGTGTGACTCGTAGATTTTATCAAGTATCTTCCACTATTGTGTGGATAGTATAGACGAAATTTGGGGGTAATTCATGAAGCTCGTAGCTTCGACAAGTCATTGCTATTAGACCCAGACTGTTTTGATGTAGCAGCCCCATGATAATAAGTGGCCATCCAATTTATATGTATGACTATCGCGACTGGATTATCAGTATCAATTCTTTTCTAGAACAGTAGGGTGTGTTTTGTGGTAGATTTGCCGGGTTATTCTAGTTGGTAGAGTGCCTACATAGAGACTGACTCGTTGACTCTGTAGAGGACTTGTGATTGACTAGAAAATACATTAGAACTGTTATATTAACAGGTGGAATATCAATTTTGCGCCATCACCTAAGGTAATTCCATTAGATCTGTAGAAATTGGAGTGTTCAACGTAATTTCAATCGGTTTGCATAAAAAGAAAAATAATATGGAAAATAAAAATAATTGCAGTGTTTGAAGTGAATACCATCCATTCATCTACGTCCCCAATAAAGTTACTAATTGAAGGGGATGTGTGGTTAAGAAACTCACTTTGCGACCATGTGCCCTTCGAGTGAATTAGGTAGATGGAAACTATGCGGAAGCCCATCGTAAATATATGTGTGTAGATACATATATATGTGTGTGTGTATTTGTCCTCTCACCCAGTGCTTGACAACCGGCATTTGTTTAGGTCCTCGTAAGCTAGCGTTTCGGCAAAAGAGAGGGAGAGAATAAGTGCCAGACTTTAAAAAAAAGTAGTACTGACTTCTATTTGTTCGACTCAACCCTTCAAGTATTCCAGTATGGCTGCAGTCAAATGACTGACTGAAACAAGTAAAAGGTAAAAGAACTTTCAGCGGGAGTGCCATTTTTACTGTACACTGTCATTAATGTGAGGGTGTACGGTAAAAATGGCAGCGAATTATCACCATTTGCGATAGACCAGCCGCAGGTAAAACATCAGTGTGTAGTTAACGAACGTAGATTTCACAAAGCTGGGCGCAGAAAAGTTACAAGGAATAACAATAACGCATCTATTCTATAATGCTTTATGATTTCCGGACCGACCGTTGACTATGTCGAAAAATGTAATCCTGACATTTCGAGAGACCCGGCGAATTTCTGCATTCTTTTTTATGATATTGATTAATGCTAAATCCGCCTCTGCCCTATATAATCACTCTTACTTGCTATTATCAATTTGTGGAGATTTTTAGATCTAACGATGAAAAATGATACTGGCTCAGAGAAGACGACTTCACCCAATCAATTTGAAGAAGAAAATCATAAGATTTCTGTGAGTGAAACTGATGAAGGTACATTATCGTTGCGTTGCATCACCTTCACCGTACTCGACCCAGGCAAATACAATCTGATTCGAGTCATATCGCCACTAGGCTGAGAAAAGAAAACAGCTGAGATTCTTCCTTACCTGGACGTGGTATTTCGTCACTGAGCTACGCCATCGAGAGACATGGAGCAATTACACATGGCTACACGTCCCATCCGGCTTTTTCAAAATTAAATTACAGCCATTTAATTTTTTAAAAAGAAAGAAAAAAGTAGAAAAAGTTTTAAATGTTTAAAAGTCTCTAAAACCGAATATGAGTAACAGAGTTGAAGTAATTACCACGATCATAAATATAGAAGTGGGGCCTCAATCTGCTGCAGGTACACATATAGCTGTTAATCTACTAATCTTACTACCCTCGATTGACTAATATTGATAACGTATGTATGTACTGACCGTAAAAATGCGATATACTGTTAATAGTTACTTGATAATAATTTCAACTGAAGCTCAACACGATTCGTAATCTCTAACCGAAATCGGAATTTTTCTTTAAGCAGAATTCTCTGGCTATTTTTTGAGTGGCATTTATCGCTGGTGTTCTTGATTGAATCACTGGGGTCATACATTTAGCTGCAGGCCCGTTCAAGTTTTTTGTCAACTTTTTTATCATTTTTCTCTTTTTATATTTTTCACCTCTTTAAATCACGTCTTTTTCACATCTTTTTCTTCTTTTATTTTATTTCATTATTTTTTAATTACATTTTATTTTTGCAACAACTTTTGAGTTACTTTTCTTTATTTTATCTTTTTGGCGTTAATGGTCGACACTTTTCGTTTCCGGGCCTCACACCACACCCTGATCTGTAAACATATCTGTTGCTAACTCCTTCCTTACAGCCGAAGTAGCGTCGCAATCGTTTGGCAGACACGAGCCAACGGGACCAGACAATATTGAATTGCAAAGATAGCGAAATTTCGTCAATACCGTTTCTGTTCTTATGGCGACTAAATCCTCACCAAAGTAAAGAAGGGACAAGAACAGTGGAGCCAAAAGACCTCTCGCAACCTACATATTCGTCTAACAATCAGTCATGTGTCAGCCCCATGTATGTATGTATGTATGTATGTATGTATGTATGTATGTATGTATGTATGTATGTATGTATTTATGTATGTATGTATGTATGCAGGATTTGATTTACATATGTGTGTATAAGTACACATGCACGCATACATGCATTTATATATTCATGTATGTGTACTCTTGTGCGTGTATCTAATAGATACATCAACTGTATACGTATGTAATATGTAAACAGTCGTTTATCTCTGTGTGGTTGAATGTTTATGTGTGAGGGGAGTGTTTTGTGTATTTTTTTTGCTAGCATGTATCTGAACGTGCGTGTTTGTGTTCATGTGTATTTGCGTGCGTATAATTTATACACGTACCAAAATACACATACACACACGCACACACCTATGTATATACATGTGTGTGTGTATGTGTGTGTGCATTTAAGCATATATATCTGCTTATAAACACACACACGTGCATATATGCATATATATACATGTATATATACATATATATACACATAGACACACACACACGCACACACACACAGACTCACTCACACACACACACACACACACACACACAACACACACACACACATATATATATATATAGATATAAGGATAAGATCGTTATTTAAATATCGAACTTATCGTGGTTTTAGAGTCAAGTTTTGGCTGCTATTTCAAGCGTGGTGGTATCTCTTAGATACCCTAACTTATAATTTATATATATATATATATATGCGTGTGTGTGTGTGTGTGTGTGTGTTTGTGTGTGTGTGCGCGTGCGCGTGTGTGTGTCTGAGTGAATGTGTGTATGTATGTATGTATGTATGTATGTAGTCGTAATGAGAATATTTAAACCTCTTATAGGGATAATTTATCCAAGATACACTGGTTTAATATATTATATTTTGAAGAGATATTTTTTTCAATGAATATATTATATAAAATATCGTAAAATACCGAACATTATTATCGAGTTAGAAAACAGAAATCTAATGGATACAAATTTATTCATTTATTAATCTACATATTCGCCGACAACTGTTTCATTTCGCGAACACAATTAAAATTACAAAACACATATAAATATATAATTTTGCATTTTAATTACCTTGTATGGAACGTCATCTGGGTTTACATTAAGGATTACATTAGGATACGTTACAAATATTTAGAGTATTTTATTTCATGAAATTTTATTTCATTTTTACTTTCTTTTATTCATTATATTACTTTACCCTTATATAGTATAAGCCATCATTCATGATTATTATTAATAAATGTTTGACTTTTGCTTTGTATTTGTACAAGTTGCCTCCAAGTCTCAGTCAGAGACCTCAAGAGACCACGAATTCAAGTTGGGGCTACAAACTACAGTAGCATCCACCCTTAGGGGTTAGCCATATTTAAATGGCAAATATACGTCACGATCATATATTTGGTTTTGCACAAAGAGAATTTTAAGAAAACATAAGAAAATTAACAGTTTGTTTTAAAATTTGAGATTACATAGACTGTATTTTACGTAAGATATGAGCAGTTCCCATGAGCACTATCTAATGAATTTCTTCCATTTTGGGG
The DNA here is from genome assembly GCF_006345805.1 of Octopus sinensis. NCBI lineage: Eukaryota > Metazoa > Mollusca > Cephalopoda > Octopoda > Octopodidae > Octopus > Octopus sinensis. The sequence continues at coordinate 47,031,971 of NC_042998.1, read as the reverse complement.
TTTCCTGGTATCTGTGCTAGGTAGAAATCAGCCTCTTTTCCTTGGGCACCTGTGACAACAGGTATTGTTTTAGTCTTGAGATTCCACATTTTGCCAATTTCTACTTCAAGATCTTTATATTTACTCAGAATTTGGTAGGTCTTGACAAATACATTTATGTCAGCTGGAACAGTTACATCTATGAGGAGGCCTGATTTTTGTTTGAAGATATAATATCTGGCTTATTCCCATCTATCTTTCTATCAGTTTGAACGGTGTAGCTCCAGAGAAGTGAGATATGGTCATTTTCAAGCACTGGAGGTGGTTTGTGTCCACAACAATTTTTATTATAGGGCAGGTCCAAGTTTTTGCAAGTTACCCAGTGAATATATCGCGCTGCTCTATCATGCCTGTTGAGATACTCTGTAGGAACAAAATGACTGCACATGTAGACAACGTGATCAATTGTTTCATTTTGTTGTTGACATACACAACATGTTGGGCTTCTGCTGTTCTTTAATATGTTGGCCTGGCTGCTCCTTGCAGGTAAGCATTGATCTTTGGGCTGCTATGATAAACCCCTCTGTCTCTGATTTTAAGCCATAAAACACTAACCATTAATGGGTAAGGGCTTTGTCAACATCGGCATTATTAGATCTATTTGGATATTTGCCATTGAGAGGTTTTTCTTGCTATTTATCAGTAATAATATCTAAGGCAGCAGTTTTAGCACGGGTTTTCATACGCTTAACTTTTTCTGTGCTTGTTTCCAGTAGTCTAATTCTGGGATTTGTTGTATTTATTATTATCATTATTATGATTTTTTTAAATTGAAATTATAATGGGACTAGAAGGTTCCTGATATCTGTGGAGTATCTCCTTCTTCCATTGCAATTAGTTTTTGTAGTCTTAGGATTCTGGAAATCGAAGACGAAGGAGAGGCTTACAAGCGTATTCAATTCAATGGTTGTTTATTTGCTTCTCATTTCATGATGTTCGCTCCCGGCGACCATCTGTATGTCAGCGCGTAGTTCATTAGCTTCGTTCGCTAGAGGTACATTACCTATGGAGATAACGGGTAAAGTTCAAGCGGGTTAAGAATCCGCTGTGAGCTGCTAGGTTGCATTGTTGTTCGACGTGAAGGCCAACGCGAGAGAAGAGTGACACTGCAACCTAGTCACCAATATGTAAACGACAGCGTATCACGTCGGGGTCACCATTCCATAATGGGACTAGAAGGTTCCTGATACCTGTGGAGTATCTCCTCCCATTAAAATTATTTTTTGTAGTCTTAGGATTCTGGAACTCGAAGGAGAAGAGGCTTACAAGCTGACTCAAATCAATGGCCCGGCGTGATATGCGATTGTTTACAAATTGGTGACCCCGCCTTAGAATACTCATTCCTTTCTGATAGTTCAGTGACAGCTTCATTTTACCTTAATGACCTAAATCTCTCTAATTTCACCTCTTCGCAACAGAAATGTCTTCCTTTTATCGTCTATTTTGTCTTCGCTTAAGGGAAATTCCCCCTCTCTCTCTCTCTCTCTCTCTCTCTCTCTCTCTCTCTCTCTCTCTCTCTCTCTGTTATATATACATAAATACGGACGTAGTAGATAACAGCTAGCCTTCGGCCGCCCTTTTGGACCCTGTTGTGTCCACTACTCTGATTGGTTGATATTGGCGCAATTTGTCTCTTGCTTTATCGCGCCTCAATATGCAACCCAACCAAATAAGGTCACGTGAGACTGTCTCTTCTAAACCTCAGTTTTGAGCGGATTGCTCACTATAAAAATTTAGCTTCACACCATCTCTATGTCTTTCGGTTCCAGACCTTTTGAGTTCTAGCCACTGACCACATAGAACACAGCTAGTTCCGGCGACAACACAACAGCAGCCACATTGAGACTCATCAACACTCGTCCAACAGCATATGGTAATCTCTTTCTTCGTCACCGTTATCATCTTCTTAACGTCATCAACTTCATTTCTCTACGTACACAGCAGCCAGCAACACTCGCACAGGTTCTACCACAACACTGCTTGTGAATTACTTCACCATAGTTAGCAGCAAATACAACCTGCGAGAACTCCTGTACCAAGTGGCCGGCAGCAGCAACGTAGCATCTACTTCTTGTGCGACATGTACCTCAACCGGCTCTGCATTACAGCCACAACTTCTTGATACAGCATTTCAACTATCTTTTACATTGACTACGACCTGGTATTATCATCTTTGTGTCTGAACATTCTTCTAACTTCACATTATAGACTCTCTCAATACTCTGTACATAACGCACACGCATATATCCATGTCTGGGCACACACACACCTTGTTCTTATGACGACCTCTCTATTATTATGCATACATGACAAACTACAGTACATATGTTGCCCTATCAATAAAATCTTCTCTTAAACATTCTACTCGGTTGTGTCTCTCTTTTCTTTCTGGCGCTTATACGCATTTATCCATTTCATGTTTATTGTATCGACGGTGTGATATACTAAGGAGCCATTCTCGTCACCTATCTTCGCACGGTCGTTCACAAATGGTGACCCCGACCAAGAAAATGGATTTCGGCAGCCGCAAAGCTTTGTCGTTGTAGATACTTCACTTGAACTACAGAATGGCAGCTTTCGTTTGGATTCTCAACCAAAAAAAATCAATGGCTCGACGTTCCCACTGTCATTTACAAAATAAAAGGAATAATTTTAGCGCACAATTTTAACTCTTTCCGAATCCTCTGCACTGTCCTCAGATTGATATCCCAAACAGTCCGAAATATTCGTATTGGAGCTTCCAGGGTGAATGCCAAGCAGTGCAGCATATCATTTTAAAATTTCTTGCAGAGTGAATTGCGTCATGGTGCTGTTAATCTCACAGACGGTGCCCAACTGACCCTACTTTGCGTAGTCGACAAAATCAATACATATATACATACATACTTATATATACATGCATACATATACATATATATATATATATATAAATATATATAGAGAGAGAGGGGGCGTGGCAGGAGTGACTGTGTGGTAAATGGCTTGCTTACCAACCACAGGGCTCTGGGTTCAGTCTCAATGCGTGGCACCTTGGGCAAGTGTGTTCTACTATAGTCTCGGGCCTTGTGAGTGGATTTGGTAGACGGAAACCGAAAGGAGCCCATTGTATAAAATATCTATGTATATGCATATTTGTGTGTGTGTGTATATGTTTGTGTATCTGTGTTTGTCCCCCCACCATCACTTGACAATCGATGCAGGTGTGTTTACGTCCCCGTAACGCAGCGGTTCCGCAAAAGTGACCGATATAATAAGTACAAGACCTACAGAGAATAAGGTCTGGGGTCGATTTGTTCGACTAAAGGCGGTGCTCCAGCATGGCCGCAGTCAAATGACTGAAACAAGTAAAAGAGAAAGAAGAAAATGTGTGCGTGTGCGTATAAAATAAGAAAATATAAAAAAATACAGAGCTAGGCTAGAGATAATGCGTCTTGGATAGACACAGGCAAATACAGATACAAATACATACATACATACTACATACATACATACATACATACATACATACATACATACATACATACATACACATACATGCATATATAGATATGCATGTATGTGTATTTATATATATATGTGTGTGTGTGTGTGTGTGTGTTTGAGTTCAGCAAAAATTTTAGATTCAGATGAATTATATATGTATATGAGTGTGTAAGTATATGTGTAATGTATATGTGTATGCATATGTGTGTGTCTGTAAGCGTGTGTGTGTGCATAAGTATGCGCATATATATGTAAACATATATGTGTATGTATGTACGTGTGCATGTAGGCAATGGACATATGAAAGTACACTTTGTAGTTGTTCAACTATGATCAAAGTCGTTCCCGCCGTGACTTTTCCGAATATTTAAAAAAAAACGCGGGAAATTCGGCTA
>NC_042998.1:47005554-47023054 GCF_006345805.1 Octopus sinensis | reverse complement strand
TAAGTAATTATTTCGACAGAACTAGAGAATGAAAGAATGTCATACTGTTATTACTGTTGCAGGATGAACATAAAGAGAAAAATGCCCCAACTAAAATTTGGTGTGACAGAATAGAAAAACAGTATGGGTCATGAGATGGTAATTTAGCTACAATTTTTATCGATCTCCTTATCACCATCAAAAGATCTATGCCGCTAGTATATCACGTCCATTAAAAATTAAAAGCACTGGGGGTTCTAGCTGCTGATAATAAATTAATTATTATCAGATACTTTCACAAACCTTAATTCACTATGGCTATAAAATCACATAAAGAAATAAATCCCAGAATAAGTCAGTATGATAGTGGTAAATAACCAGAAATAAGGAGTGTAGGGGTGACAACCACAGAAAAGAATCTCTTTAATATCAACTTGGAAATTAAAAAATTATGATGGACTGTGACTTAGTAGATAGAACGGAATCTATGAAGCTAAATGAACCAAGGATTAGCCTCAAGGACCACAAAAAGAATTTTCAATGCAATCCCTCTGTTAGACTTGTTTGCCCGACTAAATCAGATATTCGTCGACTTAGTAAATCCATTATTGATATATATTTACCTCTAATAATTCCTATTCTACCTCTTAAATTATGGTATAATATTGATGAAGTAGCACGCTGGTCCAAATCTATTTGAAATACAGGTAATTTACTTGTTTATACAATTTGATATCAACAGTTATTTTTCTAGTTTATCCACTAATCTCTTAAACAAGTCCCTGATTTTCGCTAAAAATCTCTCTCTCATAACTAGAGACAATATAGATATTATTCTTACAGCTAGGAAAACTATCATAGAATTTTAGGGAAGGTTATGGACGAGGTCTGACAGCCCTGATGATTTTGATATTGTTGTGGGTTCGAGTGACTCGGCCCAGATTACTGATTTAGTTAGTGCGTATCTCTTAAAATGCTTTTGTAGTGAAGTTCCTGAACTACAGGTTGCTCTTTATAGGGATGATGCTTTGTTTATTAGTCCTAATACTACTAAAATTGTCATAGAAAGAATGTGGAATAAATCAGAAAATTCTTCAAAAGATTTAAGCTAGGACTCGCTTTCGAATACGGCACGAAGGTAGCTAATTTCTTTGACACTACTTTAGATATAAACTCCAGCTTATACTACCCTGGATAGAAAACCGAATAAAGTTACTAGATATGTGAGCAAATCCGCTAATCATTCCCCTAATGTATAAAAGTCGGATATTAAAAAACATTTCGGGACGAATTACGCAATTATAAGCTAATTATCAGTATATAATTCATACTCCCACTATTATAACTCTGCTCTTTCTAAAGTTTGATATAATCAGGAGATTACTTCCCTTAATTCGGAAAGTCAGATACCTATTAATAATTATAATGAAAATTTAAGGGAAAAGAAGAACAAAAGCCCACCTAGTCGGGAAGATAGTCTTGCTTGGATACCCTATTTAATCAATGAATGAGATATATAACAGTAAGAAAATGGAATCTATGGCCGGTAGGATGAGTAATATGTATAATAATGGTTGGGATCTGTTTGCGCAGAATGTGTCCTCCTCTAATGATAGCATAAATACTAATAATGGGGCTATGCTTAATAATCAAACAGCGAGTTCGGGAGACAATAGAAGAATGGATAGGATCCACCTTCATAAATATATGAAACATTCCCTTTAACTGTGCTATATCTACCAATATATAATACCTGGTGATGCTGCAATGAATTCAAGTCATACTATAAATGATAGAAGTAATACTACTATTAAAAATAATGATAATGATAATAGTGTTAATAATAATAATAATAATTGTAATAATAATACGCTCGAATACTCCGGATTTGCTCGAAAAATAAGGGGTGTTACCTTAGTTCACTAGTAGTGAATAGCTGGCACACTAGTACATCTCTAGCGTTAGAAGCTGTGAAAATACAATAAGTAATAATAATAATAATAATAATAATAATAATATAATAATAATAATAATAATAATAATAATTTTGTTTTAAATTCCAGCTGAAATTGTAGGGTAAAACCCCAATGTCCGTTATCAGGACGTTGTTTAGCTCAAAATGTAGTTTACAGATGTACAATTTTGACTGAAACTAGTAGCTTTACTTATATAGGGTGTTTAATAAATATGAAACAAAACGCCTTAATAACCATCTTTCATCGTCTAGACTTAGAGATAATGCTAATAGTACTTATTTATCTAGTAAGATCTAGGAAATTAAGGAAAGAAAGTGTAGATTTAGCCTTAAATAGGATATTGTACGAAGAGCGTAACCATATAGAGATAGCAGATACGGATGCGAACTTTGTTCTATGGAAATTTATGAGAGTCTTAAGTACAGAGACAAGAATAACCCAATTAATAATAGATTAGACCTTCGGGTATCCTGCGGGCATAGCATCATCCGCACATTTTTATATTTTGAAAACAAATAATATTATACTCATCATACTTTGAATTTGATGGTAGAAATTAGCTGGGGTGTCATATCTTTTATAACATACCCTCTAGTGTAGTGAATTATATATCATATATAATATTTTGCCTCTCATAACTCCTACCAGCTTAGTCTGCAATTATCCTATACGGTGATTACACTGTTTTTCCTTCAATTCCAAGATTTTCTGCCCTATCAGTCACAATAGGTATATTTGTAATGAGTTATCAGACAGTTCATTCTCTAGTTCTGTCGAAATATTTGCTAAAAATTATAATGGAGTATCCTCGATGTTGAAAACCTACATCTTACATCCGAAGATGGTGGTGTTTTTCAAATTGATGTAATACTTGCATTGTTCGATTAAATGGGGAGGCTTGACATGGAGGTAATGCACTAATACATTGATATCCTTGTTACTTTTTTTGCTTTTTATTCACCTTACTTCGAACTGTACGGATAATACCGGACTGACTTGGTACCTAAACTTAAGTACCAAATTCAACAGAATCTTGATTATCATATATTTATATATAAAATATGTAATGGACCGTCCCGTCGGAAATGGCGTATGAGTGTTCAGCTTTTGCCGAATGACCGGTACAAATGATTTGTGTAAACTGATCAAATGTATGTGTTCTCACTCTCTCTCTTTCACGTTGCAACACGTGTCATGTGTCGAAGTGATCGCAGAACGACGTGAAATATAGTGTTTTGTTCAAAACTACAACGCACCACCCTGTCTGTCTCTCTGTTCCTCTCTCTCACTCAAACTCTCTCCCTGTGTTTCTTACTCACACACACACTCTCTCTCTCTTTCTTATCTATCTATATATCTAACTATCTGTGTGTGTATGTATGTGCGTGTGGATGTGAATGTGTACGTGTGTGTGTGAGAGAGTGTTTGTGAATTTGAATATATTTTCATGAGCGGGAGTATTTGAATACCCCAAAGGCACAAATAACGGCGGTTATGATTGGAAGAATAGAGTGGCGGAAAAATACATTGTGGTATTTCATTATATTTCTTCTCCTTTTGGATTCTTCTTGCACTCTCAAGATTTCGAAGTCGATAAAATATGTACTGCGGTTGATCTAATACACTACAACCCAGTGAGCGGTTGCTTAGTAGTTTCTGCAATCAAAACAGCTAATCTAATAAAAAGTCATTTGAATTTATTGCAGCGTTTCTAAAATTTATTTTGTCGAAGTAATTTGATCAAGGTGGAACATGAACACAGTATTATTAGAGCTTAACTAAACATTGGAACTAAATTTATGCATCTTCACTGCTGGTATTTTTACTGACCTAAGGTTTTTGTATAAGAATGGTAGTTGGATGTGTAAGCAAGAAATAGGCTAATCTGATATTAAATAGTATGAAGATACGAATGGGGCACGTTTCTAGCTCGTTGCAAAATTGGAATTGAGAAATGGGTAGGACGAATGTAGTTACTGGTATAAGGTATAAGGAAGAAAGAGTATATCGGTGAATTGGTGGGAAGGGTGACCGTGAAGAAGTATGCAGAAATGCACGTATGTCTATGTGTGAATGCATATGTGCACGTGTGTGTGTGTATGTGTTCAGCGTGGGTGATAAAGATATGAAGGAAGAGTGAAGTAGTGATAGCAAAAGGTCTATTAGCATCTTTGATTTAAAGAAGCTGAGAGAAGAATGAAAACAGTATCCTTGCAACTGAGAGCGAATGAGTCTATATATTGCGACTATGTCTGCGAATGCGACAAGAATTCGTTCACTTGACGGGATTTGTAACGCCCGTGCTTATGTTATGTGTAAGAATTCTGTAAGGTGGTCATGTGGTTATGCGAAAGAATAACGTGTAATACTCCTATGTGGAGTAACTGTAGGAATATGTGTAGGTGTTATGCATTGCTTGTGTTGTGTATTTGAATATAGTCATCTCGGTATATATATATTAGTATTGTATAGGAACACGTTTATGTTTTGTATATCGAGGAATTAGGTTTTCTTTTTACTGATCGGACATAGAGGAAGGCATAGTAAACATGGCCCTCACAGGACTTCCTAGACAGATTAAATTGATGTCATTAAGGTTCCTCTTGAACCATTGTCAGTTAACACTAGCGGAAAAGACATAAGCAATGAGAAAATTCCAGAAGCTCGCCGTACTGGAAAAGAAGTACTAGACACAGTGATTAGTTCGGTGCACTAATCTTCATTGATTACAATGCCTGATATATCGTTCTCTTTTTCAGACAGTAGTCTATAACGTCAGGGAAGATGGAGCTGTTGTTTCTAGCAGGTTTAGTACCACGTACAGGTTACTCCGTTAGCTCTCTCTCTCTCTCTCTCTCTCTCTCTCTTTCTCTCTCTCATTCTCTTTTTTCTATCTCTCCCTCTCACTCTCTCTACATATTTATCTACTTATCTATCTCTATCTATCTCCCTCTCTCTTTTTCTTTTTCGTAAAGAATAAATATACATAATTGCTTCGAGTATAGGCCACCTGCCGAAATCGGTTCTGTCTTGCATATTTTCTCTTGATCAACATTGATAAATGTAGACTGAAACATGAAAGTTCCAACTAGTTCCGTCACTCGCCACCCCGGCGCTACCCCTATATATGTGCGTGCATGTGAATAAAATAATGGTTTCCCGTGTGGGCCTTACGATTAACGAGCTTAAAAATTCATCCCAGAGCTTACAAGATCATTAGGCTGGAGCTTAACCAGATTTCCAAAGTATTTACGCTCAGCGGACAAGACACTCTATTAAAGGGAGGCCATTCTATATCAGTGTGCTAACCCTCAAGGTACCACTGGTACTCAGTTTAAGTTGAGTATACAGCCGCAATGTGAAATGAAGTGCATTGCTCTACGCTGTAAAAGAAAACAAAACTGCTTCACAGACGGATCGGTTTACATAGAACAGTCTATTTACATTCTGAATTGACCCTTACGCAGTATTGTTGACGCAATGTACAGGTTATACAATTTGTTATCTACGCACGGTTCACCATTATTGCTATCTGCATCGTCTGCTGCGTGTTTGCATTGTGTAATGGATGCAGATCAACAAAGACTCTTCAGAGAACACTTTCTTACATTATGTTACCACAGAACAATTACTTTGTGTGTGTGTGTGGTGTGTGTGTGTGTGTGTGTGTGTGTGTGTGTGTGTGTGTGCGCGTGTGTGCGTGTGTGTGTGTGTGTGCATATGTGCATGTGTGTGTGTGTGTGTGTCAGGTCGCTCGTGAATTCTACTGGTAACATGTAATCCAGTACAACCTACTGCATAGTCGGGTCGTCGCTCATTAAACTACAACCCCACTAAGCTTGCTTAGTGAGGAGGGTGACTGGACATCCTGCAGGATGAAAAACTAAACCTGTCAAATGACGGATGAACTCATTACAGTCAACAGCCATCCAATACTGTGTATACGAGCTTGGCCCTGCTTTTTTTTATGAACAATGGTAGTTTCTGCTGTAACCATGGTCAAACTGGTGACTTTGGTTTACAAAACACAGTGGCTGCGCAGAGAATTAACACGTTTTCAACAGTGGGCATGCACAACAGATTCAGCCAGCAGAAAACCTTGAGAATGAAAACGTAGATATGTTGTACCACATCACTGTGGTGAGTGACCCCCTAATCAATGTTAGGACATCATTCTAGGACAAGAAAAACTCTGATGTAAAATTTGCGACTCCATAGCAATCAATGATGCTGATTAGTTATTTTGGGGGTATCTGTCATCGTTGTTCATAGAGTGGGATCGATTGTGCGCAAGTTCTTTCCTCACTTTAAAAAGTGTCATGCACTTATACTCGGGCACGAGTAAGCGGCCATCATGCATGTTTGTATGCATGCATGTATGTATGCATGTATGTATGTATGCATGTGTACATGTATGTATGTACACACACACACACACACATACACACACACACACACACACACACACACACACACACACACCACACACACACACACACACACATATATATATATATATATATATATATATATATATAATATATATATATATATACATATATATATATACTTATGTATAAAAAATAACTCAACGTAACAGACGTTATTGTTGGTGTTATTTGTCGCCAATTTCGATCACAATTTCTATGATCTACAATCTTTTAGTAGCCTTTGACTATTCCCTTCTGGTTCTTGCAAGAAAAGACTTTCATATTGAACCAACGGTTTGTATCCTGTTCTGCTAATGGTCAACTCTGTGATCCTCAAGTTAATTGGTAGCCTTCTACCTTCTCTTTCATTTTTTCCGCCTGTTGATTCACATTCAGAATTTCTGAGTTTGGTCTTCTTAGTCAAACCATCTAATGTAACTGTGTACTCTACTTCAAATGTTATGGAAATCAACAGTTGCCATTCTGCCGATGGTGTCTCGAAGTGAGGTTGATCGGGTTCAGTCTGAGTCTTCTACTTCGACCTTACTGTTACGGAGGACCCCTTCCAGGTGCACTGAGTTCCCACGATATCGTTCTCATAGTCACTAAACTGTGCAGGCTTCCATTATAACAAGAAATAATTCGACTATGTATGTGTGCATATTTGGTGGTTCTCCAATATATTTTGATGGTTGTTAACTGTTTGAAAATAAAATAGCCTATTCTTTATTAGAGGTTTGACAAATGTTTCCGCTTTTTAGTGGGTTCAGTGAGACGAAAATAGCGATCTTTTTTATCATTATTGTATCAAATTATTTCATTATACCATGAAAATATAATGCATAATAACAATCAAGCTAAAAGGCTGCATATATGAAGTTGTTTGATCTGTTACAAGTAGCCGCTAAATAACTCTCACATAAAAAACAATCTTGGATGCTCGCAGCCAAAAACAAAAAATAAGAAATGGCTACGGCTGGAATTCCCTTTTGATGGACTTGATCTGACATGGGGCTGAACAACAGGAACATAATTACAAACATTCATGAATGAGGGCGATTTGCACGAAATATTAATAGCAATAAAAATGAAAGAACAAAATTGAGGTTATAGAAATAAAACTAAGAATGACATGTAATGATTTTTTTTAAATTCCAGAAGACCATCACATGACTGTATTAGTTACGTAACGGTTGTCTATGTGTTAGAAAGAAGGATGAGGAGAGGGAGGAGTGAGAAAAATAAAGAAAGCGGGACCGAGACGGGGCTGGAGGATTGTTGTTTAACCGATGTCAACTCTGACCGAAATAATTTATTATCAAAGGCATTCCAGATTTGACGATCCCGATTTTTCTCAGCCATTGAGTACATTGGACTACATAATCTAATGAGGAATTGCAAGTGACAACATAACCATGATGAAAAAATAATAAATGGTTAGTTTTACAAATTCTTAAGTATGCAGTTTGTACTAAATTCTGTCTTAGTCGTAATGCTTAAACCGTTTTATTTATGGGATTTCAAAGATTCCTAAGTGGGCGGTCTCGGATATAAACTCCAGCAAAATTTTGGCCGCGAGTGAATAGTGAAGAGGTTCCCCAGAGGGAGTTATAACTAGTGGTGTTGGTTACTACAATAATTTTTTGCTATTGTTTGTAAAAGCGAAGAATTTTTGAAGGTGCAACATTCTTTTTCTTGGAATTGTTCTCGCATGTCTCAGTATGTGTATGTGTGATTATACTAGAGACAGAGAGAGAGGAGGAGAAGGAGAGAGAGAAAGGGAGAAAGAGAGGAATGTTAAATAGATAGAGATATAGATAAACAGATGCATATAATTAAAGTAACATATACTATAATACAGTTAAGAGATATATGTGTGTGGGTGACAACTACAGATGCATGTTTTTTTTCTTTTCTTTTTGTTTGCTTTAGAGTTTTTTAAAAGTTTAAAACAGAAAGGCTAAGAAACTACGTGCTATCGTATTAGACATAGAATAACAGAATTAATCGGACAAGCATTTTAAAGTGGAACTACATGATGGCTAAAAATACTTTTGCAACAATCACGAAAAAATAAATAAATAACTTTGAAACGACTCAAAAATCTCTATAAACAAGTACAGAATTTCGCTTTCTGCTAGTAAAATGTTGCAGGAATCTGCAAGCATTTGTCGCAAATAGCCAACGTATTATATAACATTATGATTTTTTTGTTTTTTACGTGTGGGATCAGAAAAGGTTGGTCAAATGAAATGAAGAAACAAGAGTAGGTGGATAGAAATAGGCTAAATACTTGTGAGGAGTGATATAGTTTTGGTCTTTTTTTATATTGTGTTCTTTTTTTTCATTTTGTTTTTGGTCTTTTTCTTGTCACTCGTAGTCTTATTTTATTTTAAACTATAAAGATTAGTGCCACATATGGAGCTAAAGTTTAGTTGTATTACCAGATTTCTATAAATATTGATAAAATGATCCGTCACATCTGGATATATTCTGTTTTATGTTATATAAATACATACACACAAACACGGGCATATATAAATGTACATATGTATATATACATTTATGCACACTCGTATGTGTGTGGGGGTGTTTGTCTGTCTGTTTGTGGGCGCGCGCGTGCGTACGTTTGTGTGTGCGTCTATCTGTGATGGATTCATATATATTATTTTTTTTACGAAACTTAGTGGAAGAGGAAGACTAAATATATTTATAATATATCAAAGTGTTTATAATACACGTGCATATATCCTGAAACAAATGCTTTTGGCAAGAGAATAAAATGCCGTACATGTGTAAGAATATAAAAACAAAGCATTATATTAATGACATTTTCAATGTCATATATTATTACATCATAAAATGTGTGTGTATGTATGTGTGTGTGTGTGTGTGTTAGCGTGCTTTTGCAAGTCATTTAAAGTCAGATCTAAGAGTTGATAGTTTTTCTTTTCTTATGACACAAACGAAGACAACTTTATTATGCCAAGTGCTTATATCATAGCAAGATATAAGAACCGGAGTGGTCCACAGTGGTTGACTATATTAGTATATTTCCCACTCTTTATAAAGGGCGACCTCATTACTTTTACAGGTTTAATGTCGTTGTTGATTTCCTTTCTAATCGGCTTGAAGGATCATACTTAATTGGATGTTTGAAGGTTCTCCAGCCGTGATCATCTCGTCGTTTTTTGTAATATTATCCAATGTGCTGATTCACTTTAACGAAGTGGGATAAGGGTACGATATGAATGAGATTAACTAGTATATCTAGCAGGTCGGACCACCACATGCAGTCTCCCTTCTTGCTTGAAAACTATGATTTTTTATGACTACTCATTGCAGTTTTCTAACAATATAATTTGAAGGAAACACTATCTATTGAAACCAAAATGAAATTCAGTCGAATTCAAACTTCACTAAATTAATGCGACAGAGGTGAATTAAGCTCTTAGCAAACGAAGCTCGAAACACGGTTTCGGTTACGAGTTAAAGCTATTTCTTTTCTCGTTAATGCCGTTAAGAAAAAAAATAAGGCATTAATATCATATACTATCATATTTTACTTTGTTTCAACACTGTTCTGTCTTCAGATATCTCTGTACTCGTCTCCCGATACGTTCTGAGTTCAAATTCCCCCGAGGTCGACTTTGCCTTTCGGAGTCGATTAAATAAGTACCAGTTACGCACTGGGGTCGATATAAACGACTTAATCCGTTTGTCTGTCATTGTTTGTCTCCTCAGTGGCAGTAAAGAAATGAGATCTCTCTGTACTCAACTTTGCTTTCTTAATTAGTAACGACAAAAAGTAATCATATCCGATATGTTAAAATTCACATCATCATTTGCCTATTCAAAGTATGAGAAACAATTTTTTTTATTGAAAGACAATGAGCTCACAGAATCGTTAAAGTGTTGGTAGAGAGGAAATGCTCTGCGATAGTTGTTCTTCCTATTTGCATTCTGCATTCAAGTTCATACAATGTCAGCATCGCCTTTCATCCTTTTGGAATCGATAAAATGAAAGATCGATCGAGTGCTAGGGCCATTGTAATTGATTAAACCCCTTCCTCTAAAATTGCTTGTCTTATGTCGAAATTAGAAACATTTTTCGGATTTCAATGAGTGGCGGAATCAACAATGTGGCAGGAAATTACTCCAAGTTAATTGAAGTAATTTGCTGCCATTAGTTAATTAGACGTCATTGCTTATGTTTTCAGTTCAACTCATGGTTATCTGTTTAAGACGTGCACTTTACAATTGCATGGAATTGTATTCGATCCCACTTCTAATTCGGATTGCCCCCAAAACCTTGTAAGTGAATCTACTAAACAAAAACTGTATGGAAACCCGTTAGATAGAGCCTTCTTGATTTTGAATGCTAAATTAATCCGTCCCCGGCTTTCAAAGACAAGAAACACCACCCGATTATTGTGTACTTTGGCTAGAATGCCTCATTTTGTTACAAAACATTCGTTTCAGTTCCCCGATCAGAGGATAACTTATTGAGGTCTCCGATCCAAGGAAAGCACATGACAAAGATATGGATGATGGACAGATTCGGAATATTATAAATATCTGGCTTTTATAAGAAAACAATAATAACATAAGCACTTTTAAAGCAATGAAGACACTGCGTGTATAAAGTTTGGCCTATCACATTTTCTTCTATCGGGTAAAGTCCATGATTTTTCTTTTTTTTCTTTTTCCTGGCTTATGACAAGATAGCATAAGATAAAACGTGATTAGTAGAAGAAACGATAGATTTCGGGGCTATTATCGGACTTCTGCAAATTTAGGCACGTCTTTTATGCTTAGAATGTTAAAGCTACTGTGGTTAATTTTGATTTCTACCCGACTTAGTCTCTGACTCTAAGTACCAGTAATATACTGAGAGTGATTCGAATGATTATAACACTTGCTGAGAAACTGTAATATTTTAGAGAAGGATCTTATCTAAAACTTTGCTTTGAACTAAGGTCAATTACAGCATGGAAGACACATTTTTAGCAATTCGAAAACTCTTAGAGCGACCAGAACACAAAGACTGTGACGAAAATTTTGACATCAAGTAATAAATGATTGTGTAAGATTCATAGTTTCTGTATGTTTTTGGATGGCTTAAATAAGTCTTCTATTTTGTATACTTTACTTTCAAAAGAGTTAGCGGTTATTCGCAGCCCAGCTGAGTAGATTGGAGCAAGGAATTAACGCGGGCCCCGGTCCAGGGATATGAAGCCACGACTTTTTGATTGTGAGTTGAACATCAGCAATCATTAAGCCACGAACCAACACTCACTTAAGCATAACTACTTAAGCTTAATTACTTCTATTAGATTTATATCTGAATTAGTCGGGAGGAGATCGAACTTGTTTTCTTCTCAATGAAAATAGAACAGTTAAATGCTTCTGGTTGATTAAGTGACCGTAAATTGTAACTATACAACTACTCCGACCAGTCAATAGTGTGATAATATTCGTCTCCCTCATTAAATGTTTGACTTCTTTCCCATATTAATGTGATGAAATACGTCGAACAGATAAAGGTTATCAGTCCAATTTATTGGGGTATGACTCCTGTTCATTGAAAGTGTTTGAAAAAGCGGGAGAGGACCAAAAAAATCATCGTTTGTTTTGCTTAATTGTATCCAGTCTAGTGAATCATGAACAAACAATAGTAAATTTAGTGCACGACCGTGTTTATCAGGCTTACACTTGGGTT
This sequence comes from Octopus sinensis, assembly GCF_006345805.1. NCBI lineage: Eukaryota > Metazoa > Mollusca > Cephalopoda > Octopoda > Octopodidae > Octopus > Octopus sinensis. Next base: position 47,010,947 of record NC_042998.1, on the reverse strand, counting down.
ACGAGCCATACACAATTTATTTACGGCAATATCAACCAATTTCACAGTCCAGATATTGCGTTAAACATTTTTATACCTTGACAAAAAGAAATAATTAACTTTTTTTATTTATTTTTTCTTCTTCCTTTTCTATCTTTAAATTTAGCATATCTAGTTTGAAGCAAGCTGATACGGTGTATATAAAATAACTCTTTACAAAGAATAAAACAGACGAACAAATCAACTAACTAATTATTTTACGGAAAATTCATGAAGTGGTTGTCCGAAAATTTCAACTGACCTTCCGGCATAATGAAGTCTATAGTTGCAGGCTTTACTTTTTTAATCTTTTGTTATAAGCTGTATGAAGTAAAGTGCAATTGACACGCAAATCTCTCATTTCTTAACTGCCATGTTTCCTCCTGGCTCATAAGTTGCTACAGGTGATAAGACGCTCCCTATAATTTGTAGAGAACACACACACACATACGCATCTGTATGTTTGTGTATAATATCATTTAAATCGTTACACATAGTTCATATTACCAACCACTAATTTACCAGAGAACTGTTCTCAGTCTAGGTCTCTCACTGACAAGATACCAACGTAGATTCGAGAGCGTTATTATAACTTAAGGATCCATTCATAATGTTTCCGGTACAACAATTAGAATACGATCAAGTTATAGACATCAACGAAATTGTAGACTGTCAGAATAGGTGCCTCACTGTAACTACTTTAAACATTAGTCTTCTGTGTTCAAATCCACGAAGACTTAACAATGTCATATTAGTTTCAAATTTTGACACAAGGCCAGCAATTTCGAGGAGAGGATAAGTCGACTCCAGTGCTTGACTGGTACTTATTTTATCGACCCCGAAGGGATAAAAAGCAAAATAAACACCGGCGCAATTTGAACTCAGAACGTAAAGACGGACGAAATGCAACTAAGTATTTTGCACGCTGGGCTAACGTTCCCACCAGCTTGCCGCCTTAAGTACCAATAATATTTATTTCAAATTTTGGCACAAGACCAGTAATTCCGAGGGAGGTGGATAAGTCGATTACATTGGACCAGTGCTCAACTGATACTTATTCTATCGACCCCGAAAGGATGAAAGGCAGAGCCGACCTCGACGGAATTTGAACTCAAAACGTGAAGACGGACGAAATAATCGCTACGTATTTTACCCAACATTCTAACCATTCTGCCAGCTAACCGCCGTACGTATCCAATAATATTCATTTCAAATTTTGACACAAGGCCAGCAGATTTGGGGAAGGCGCTAAGTCGATCACATCGACCTCAGTGCTCGACTGGTACTTATTTTATCGACCCTGAAAGGATGAAACAGAAAGTCGACCTCGGAGGAATTTGAACTCAGAACTTAAAAACGGACGAAATGCCCGCTAAGCATTTTGTTTGGTGTACACATGAATCTGTCAAGTTGCCGCCGTAATAAGTACCAATAATATTAAGATTGATTCGATAGACTAGTCTGCACAAGAACAGAATTGTACGTGTGAAAATCTAAAAGAAACCTGATATCTTATATATATTATACGCCATCGTTAAACGACTAAACCTACAAATATTAATATGCACATCACGAGCAAAGCAACTCAAAACTTCAACATTAGAAAGTAATATTTCTTTTTTTTTTTTTTTGTCTTCCCACTACAGGCACAATGTATGAATTTGGGTGCGGGATCAATTTAATTGCATAGACCCCAATTGACGCCAGCAGAATTTAAACTCAGAACGTAGAGCCTAAGAAATGCCACTGAGTATTTTATCCGACGTGCCAGCGATTTTGCCGCCGATAGTAGCTTACAAGAAAGTAGCTAGTTTAAGGCTTTAATACCAACAAAAGGTTACCATCAACAAAACGAAGGCTATTTTCACAATCGCTCTGTTATTTAAAAACCTAATTTCAAAATTCATAGTGAATAACAATGATATCAGAATCAGTAAAATGATTCCGGACAAAATTTCTTCCCCACATCTCTTTAGATTCTGACTTAAAATTCGAATGGAGTCGAATTACTTTTCATATATAATATGAATAGCAATGAAGTGTTGATTAAATCGATTACATTTATTTGAACTTAGAAATGCCTATTTCTATTTCTTTACTGCCCACAAGGGGCTACTCACTGAGGAGAGAAACAAGGACGACGGGATTAAGTCGACCCCAGTGCGTAACTGGTACTTATTTATCGACCCTGAAAGGATGAAAGGCAAAATCGACCTCGGCGGAATTTGAACTCAGAACGTAACGGCAGACGAAATACTACTAATCATTTCGCTCGACATGCTAACGCGTCTGCCAGCTCGCCGCCTTGAACTTAAAAATGCCGCTAAGCATTTAGCTCGATGTGCTAGCGTTTTTACCAGTATGCCGCCTTAGTAAATACCAGTAATATTGGTTTCAAATTTTGGCACAAGACCAGAAATTCCAGGGAAGCGGTAAGTCGATTATATTGACCCCAGTATTCACCTGGTACTTATTTTATCGACCTCGATGAGATAAAAGACAAGTCGACCTCGGCTGGATTTGAACTCAAAACGTGGAGACGGACGAAATGTTCCTAAGCATTTTACCCAGCTTGATAACGATTCTGCCAGCTCGCCACCTTATGTACAAACAATATTATCAAAGTTAGACATCCGTATTGATAACAACAGCATTATTGTAAACATAAATGACAACAATGATAATAGCATAGGAGTCTTCTAAAGACAGTTTACAAATCATACAAGCTGCATCACTACCAATAATAGTAATAAATCCTTTCTACTATAGGTACAAGGCCTGAAATTTGGGGAAGGAGAATAGTCGATTATATCGACCCAAGTACCCAGATGGTACTTATTTTATCGCCCCGGAAAGTATGAAAGGTAAAGTCGACCTCGGCGGAATTTGAACTCAGAACACGAAGACAGACGAAACGCCGCTAAGCATATCCCTCGGCGTGGTAACTATTTTGCTAGCTCGCCACCTTACGAATAATAATAACAGTAATAATAAAGGTTTCAAATTTTGGCAGAAAGCCAGCAATTTTGAGAGTGCTGATTAACTGATACCACTGACCCCGTTATTAGATTGGTATCTTAATTTATCATTCCTGGGAGGATGAACACGGGAATTAAATTAAATGGGATTTGAACTCAGAGGATCAAATACTGGAAGACAGTCTTTTCTTACAGCAAAAAAAATTATAATCAACGACATCATCATCATCATCCTCATCATCATCATCATCATCACTAATTTGTATGTTGTACGTGTTGAATGAAATCATCTTGAGATATAGCTACTATATCATTAAGAATAACAGCCTTATCAACAACAACAACATCAACAACATAACAACAACGACGATGATAGACAAGAATAGACAAAGTCGCGTCCTTATCAGCAGTAACTCCGTCGAAAGCTGTTGTTACCGTTGCTAAGTTGTTGCTGTTGAAGAATATACTTATTCACCATTATTATCATCAGCAAAACGTAATACCAGCAATATTTAAAATAACATTGTCATCTTAAGACATAAAAAGGCTGAAGAAATGTCCTCGATATTTGAATGAATAATACAGCGTGTCATGAAGAACAACCTTTTGATCCTGCCAACACTGGATCTATCATTCTCGCTTCCAAAATATCAAAGATGCAAGAACAGTCATTAACAATGTATGTAATCCAACACATTGCGTACGTCACCTTGCTCAGTTCCTACAAATTTAGCTTCCGTAGGATAAAATTTACTGGAATCTTGCTATCCGTTGTCTGTCACTAAAGGTCCTCCGCTCTTGAGAAGTTCGGTGAAAATAATTTTGAACTTCATGTCAGTACCGCCTTTAAGTGGATCTGACCCGCGAACGTTCTTGGTAAACTACTTGTGTTTGGCGTTCACATAAATACCATCACTTGGATTAGAAGTTCCTAATAAAATTATAGTATTGCATTATATGCTACCGGAACTCTTCCTGACTTATGCTCTGCTTTCAATTTTTGTGGCCCAATGCTTGGATATGTCTTCCACATCCTTTTTTCTCTTCATCATTCCACGTCCTCATACTCTTACATATACTGATTATAACGCATTGCACGCAATCTTTAATATGCTTTTCTGTTCTAGGCACAAGGCCCGAAATTCGTGGGGAGGGGACCAGTCGATTAGATTTACACCAGTATGCAGCTGGTACTTAATTTATCGACCTCCGAAAAGATGAAAGGTAAACAACATCCATATGCAATCTAGCTGCCTCACACCAAAGTCTACACAACTTCAATAAAGAGAGAACAACAGAAATAGTCTTTTTCCACAACACAATGTCCTCTGTCATTGCTCATGCACAAGAAATAATTTTGCGCCACATCTACTCTACCTGTGGACAGTAAACAACTAAAACCCTACAATATGTACATTTCTTGGTGAACATATTGTTCATACGCAAAAGAATATCATCGAAAGTATTTTAATGACTCATTCACCAACATGCGGCAATCTTTGAGTCACAGATATGCTTTCTCTCACTCTTCACTCTTCCGTTATATCGCTATTCATCGACTTCTGCTCTTCTGAACTAAACAGTTACATACTAACTCCACTCATCCCCCAGAAAATGCATTCATATTTGTTGTACGTCTAAATGAGACGCACCTCGCCCACCAGGTTTCATAATAACCACATTGCCCGCTCTTTCTGTTATACTCTGTGTCCCTTCTGGATTTTTCGCTGTCTACCCTTGGTTTGGCCTGATGTAGATGTTCTCGTTGAACATAAGCCTCATTGTTCTTAGTCTCGGTGAGCCAGCAAAGGTCATGGGCACTGATATTTCCTCTTAACTAAGGCATTGAAGAAAGAAAATTGATGAGGACAGCAACAGCTAAGAAAGAGAAGATAACTAAAGTATCTGCATGTTGGACTGACATCCCTTGTAATATAAAGAACATTTCTCTTGAATATGCTTTTAAAGTTTAAACCAATCCCTTAGAATTACATGATATTGCGTATGACACGAATTTCACTCTACTTCGACTGCACACACACACGCACACACACACATACACACACACACACACACACACACACACCACACACACACACACACACACGCTCACACACACACACACACACACACACATAGAGGCGCGTGCACGGATATATATGTAGGGTAACTGCTTAGAAAGCTGGATAAGCAGAATTAAGAAGAGGGTCGATTAAACTTTTGCCCAACACAAAGACACCGTTTCAAGACTGGTGTGCTGGAAGTTATTGAAGGAGACATTCCGGAACAGGGGCCACATTATAATCTAAGTGGAGCAAACGACGTGGGCGCTAGTCTAAACTTACCGGAAACGGGATCAATACTAAACAAGAAATCTATTCTGTTTGTATTAGAAAG